>NC_135564.1:430000-732500 GCF_964340395.1 Glandiceps talaboti | reverse complement strand
AAATTTCAAAATTAAAAATTATGTAATTTAGCATGTAACTGCAGGTGTACACAAGTCTACATAGAAAACACAGACCTTAAAGCAAAACACATATTTTCATTCCTGACCCAAACAACTTGGCAAGCATACAGTATAATCCATACAATTTTCTTGATGTAAAATTACAAGAATTTCCACTGCTGTAAGTCTAAAATTACGACCACCAACTATGCATAAATTTGTGACAAAATTAAAAATCAAAAATTGAACAGCAGACACCATGACATGTAGGAAAGTAAACTGCCACCACAACTAACAGAAAACAAGTGGATGACAATAAAAAGTAAAAGACTCACTAAATGCACCTTGCGCAGGAAGCAGAAGAAGCCATGCTACTACTAGCGAGGGCACAATGTTTTATTTATTACAAGCACAAAGTCATGTTGATTCCACATAAAACTAGGTTCACCAAGTTTTTGGACATGATTGAAAATTACTTCAGCCCACAAGAATATACCAAAATATGATTGTGGTCAGATAATATTTTGTTGATTTGCATTCAATGCTTAGATATATGCATGTAGGGATAAACATACAGCTATGTTCACATATCCCATGAACTATCCTTTACCACATTGCCATGGAAACTGAGGTCACAAAAAGCAAATTATAGCAGGAATATTGCTAGTTTGATTTCATGTTACTGCAGTTTATGAGATAAAATGATTAAAGAGAAAAAAATGAAATTGACGTAGTATTCAACACTAAGAGTATGTTTTTGTGGAAAATGATTTTTGTATAAAGAACACAGTTTGTGCTTGTAATAAACCAAACATAGCGGGTTTTTTAAAAGGCTTACACATCTTCAAAGGAAGAATTAAAACTGTTGACTGACGTGTCAAAAACAGACGATACTGGTGACGTCACCGCTGTAACATACTGACACTGCAAGAAAACAGAATTCACATAACACCAGTCAGTAATTATTAACTGATATATTAAGGCAAGTAGTAAAAGTAGCAAAGCTGTGACGTACAACCCTACATAGATATGGATAGAAGTTATCAACATGCATATATCATTACAAACCATATGACAAACCAGTAGACTAGGATGGGTAAACCATCACTTATACGTCACTTAAACTATTGGCCATGTAAATGTCACTTTAGTGTCTGTGAGTGTACATTTATTATTCATACATTAGTGAAAATAAAATACAATAGAAAACTGTGAAGGGTGACCACCATGTTTCATTTAATATAACTCATGTCCAAGTGCCAATTTTGATACCTAGGGACTAACGAATGTAGCCACAACTTATCCAAAGTATTACATAGCATTCCAAGTACTATTCAATGGTATATAAATTATGAAATGAAGTTTTGAGGGAAACAAATAAACAACGTTTCTTTGAAATAAAGTTATTCTGTTGTAAATCAAAGTGACTTACTGTACTTAAAATGGTATATTCATAGGAGGGTTGATATTTATCTCGATCACTCTTCTTTTCCATTTTCTCTCGATCTGTTTTATGTTTTCTATCAGCTCCTTTAGGCTACAACAGGAAAATAAAGAGATTAGTCAATACTGATGTAAGTAACATGTCTAATACTGATCTGCACTCAGTGATGGAATTGGCAGTATCTTAGATGGCATTATTATGACTTTACACAGTGACTTAGAGGGCACTGCTGTGAATACCACAGATATGGATTGTGTTTTTCACTGAAAAATATTGAGGGTTATTTGGATAATTATACTTTTAAAACTATGAATCTGAAGAAATTGTATGGAATGTTTGACTCCCATGTTGAGCATTACAGAGCCAGTGACATAGACGAAAATTCTATGTTGAGAATTGTAGAGCCAGTGACATAGATATTTTGAGCATTGCAGAGCCAGTGACATCGACACAAATTCCATTTTGAACATTGCAGAGCCAGTGACATAGATATGAATTCAACAATTTTCATGATGTAGAATGACCAGGGTATAAAACCCATATTTGTGTTTGAACACATTCAACCTGGCTTTCCTGTGGTATATCTAAATATATACTTAGTCACCAACCTTGAAGACTTTGACCTGGCAGCTACCGGAATGAAGGTGTGTATCGGTATCCTGTTCATGAAGGAAAGTATCGACTTGAACCCGGAATGGCACTCCTTTCTCACCTCCGTGTTTTTTGGGTGTAAACTCTGTACTGATACAATGGACCTAGAACAAAACCCATCATTACCATGGTTACTAGGGTTCCATGGTTAGTGTTTCTAAACAGTGAATACATTGTAGAATACAATAGACGAGAAAAGAGCCCACCATTACCATGGTTACTGAGTGCAAACAGTTTGTATGTTACGGAATTCTTACTTTTCACTCATTTTCTTATTTGTATAAATGTAATCTCTGTCAAAGCAAAGATAATTTCATTGCCATGACAATTAAAGTAATATACTACCAATATTAATATTACCATGGTTACTGGAAGTAAACAGTGTATACATTGTAGATACAATGAACCTGGAAAAGAACCCACTATTGCCATGGTTTTCTGGAGATGGTGCATAGAACAAGGTATCTGAAGGTAGCAAACAAAACTAAGTTTACCTGTATGAAAATACCTGTACTATCTTTTGCTGGGTCCCAAAGTACCTCAACACAGTTGAGTGCTATTGGACTTCTGGTATACTGCAGTACTCCATATGATAAGGGTACATCTGATAAATAAATAAACAAAATAAACCACTATACGTAGAGTAACAAACTATCTATCTGAAATATCACATAAAGGTGAAACAAGCAATGTACTCCATAAACAAAGTAATAAGGATGGCAAGCCTTCTTTTAATTTCTCGTTAATGAAAAGTAACAGCAGAGCCATTTGATTTTCTGCAAATACTAACTGTCAACAAAGCCAGCTGGTCCAAGATTCTCCCTTACTAGTTATCATGTACAACCAGAAACTACAAGTATCGCTAGTCTCAGATCCTATCAATACAACCAGCTGTTCCAAGATTCTCCCTTACTAGTTAACATGTACAACCAGAAACTACAAGTATCACTAATCTCAGATCCTATCAATACAACCAGCTGTTCCAAGATTCTCCCTTACTAGTTAACATGTACAACCAGAAACTACAAGTATCACTAATCTCAGATCCTATCAATACAACCAGCTGTTCCAAGATTCTCCCTTACTAGTTAACATGTACAACCAGCAACTACAAGTATCGCTAGTCTCAGATCCTATCAACACAGCCAACTGGTCCAAGATTCTCCCTTACTAGTTATCATGTACAACCAGAAACTACAAGTATCGCTAGTCTCAGATCCTATCAATACAACCAGCTGTTCCAAGATTCTCCCTTACTAGTTAACATGTACAACCAGAAACTACAAGTATCACTAATCTCAGATCCTATCAATACAACCAGCTGTTCCAAGATTCTCCCTTACTAGTTAACATGTACAACCAGCAACTACAAGTATCGCTAGTCTCAGATCCTATCAACACAGCCAACTGGTCCAAGATTCTCCCTTACTAGTTATCATGTACAACCAGAAACTACAAGTATCGCTAGTCTCAGATCCTATCAACACAGCCAACTGGTCCAAGATTCTCCCTTACTAGTTAACATGTACAACCAGCAACTACAAGTATCGCTAGTCTCAGATCCTATCAACACAGCCAACTGGTCCAAGATTCTCCCTTACTAGTTATCATGTACAACCAGAAACTACAAGTATCGCTAGTCTCAGATCCTATCAATACAACCAGCTGTTCCAAGATTCTCCCTTACTAGTTAACATGTACAACCAGCAACTACAAGTATCGCTAGTCTCAGATCCTATCAACACAGCCAACTGGTCCAAGATTCTCCCTTACTAGTTAACATGTACAACCAGAAACTACAAGTATTGCTACTTTCAGATCCTATCAATACAACCAGCTGGTCCTAGATTCTCCCTTACTAGTTAACATGTACAACCAGAAACTACAAGTATCACTAGTCTCAGATCCTATCAATACAACCAGCTGTTCCAAGATTCTCCCTTACTAGTTATCATGTACAACCAGAAACTACAAGTATCGCTAGTCTCAGATCCTATCACATATGCAAATGCACTTACATTGTATGTCATGTATTTTTGCATAAAACATAAAATTTGAGAACTGTCTAAAGGCCCAATTCAGATAAGACTTTAAATTTAAACAAACAATAGGGAATTTGCAATCCAGACTGAGCATGCTCAGATGCAAAGGACTATGGGATTATCTGTGGTTATCGTAATACCTACTCTGGAGCTACTGATAAAATTAACCTCCCACAATGGTCAGGGTAACTATGAATTGATTATTTGTGGTTACAAAAAATGTATCAACATTGTTTACAATACTTATTGATTAGTATTTATTATCAAATTTCCCATGATGCAATATTCAACATGGCGGGTTTGCAAGTTCCCTATTCTAAAAGCAAATTTAGAGAAAGTATAATTGTCATCCCTTCAAACAACTTAAATTTGTTTTACCTATATCCAGAATCCTGTCACCAGGTCTCTGAGTTCTCCATTCAGCCATTTGTTCTTTTTCTGTGTATTGCAACCTCTTGTCATGGAATAAAACACGAATATTACTCTGCAAGAATAACAAACACATGGTCAATTCCAAATATGGTAAGGATGACATCTTCAGGGTTGCCATAGAAATGTAGTCGGTGAGAATATATGATCAGAATACTTGGCACAGTGCCATATTATAGCCTCTGTTTGTTAGGGGTGAACGTTAGGTAGAATCCAAATGGATTTTTAAAGTATATACTGAGTTTACCCTCTAAATTATGTATAAAGAGCTGTCGTCAGTAGCAACCCAAACTGAAATGAAGTAAACACACTGAAAGTACTTATTTTGCTGTAAGTGTTATCAGATAGTAGTTTTGACATGTGTGGAACACAGTCAAATCTACCACAATACCCAAGCCTCTTTAGAACATAGACAAATTGAACACCAAAATATGAATATGTCTCATTTAAATATGGCAGTTTCTGTGGTGTTTAGCAAAATCTTTAACTTGGACATTTTGAGCAAAATTACTCTCTTTATTTGCAAACTATTCAACATGGCAAATTATACAAGTACAAGTATGTTTATAATTTTTAATTCACTTTATAGATATACAGACGACAAATTACTTCACTTATACAGGTTAGAACGCACAAGTAGTTCAAAGATTTTAACATTGAGCTTTTGATCTGTCTTGGTCAACGATCCTCATCAGAATGACAAATTCCATAGTTTGAACCTATACTATATAAGTGATTTGATCTACTAAGCTCATGAACAGTTTTGGTAACAAATGATTTTTTTTAAGCAAACCATTAGACATGACAAACTTTACAATTATGACAATGTTTATATTCACTAACTCTTTAATTCACTGCATAATAATTAGCATAATAATTAGCATAATTATCAGCTTATAATATGCAAATCTTTAACACTGAAACAAACTCTGACATGATTATATTTAACACTAAGTTAAACACATTGATTTGGGATTAGCCATTTCTCTTCATGTGAAAGTATTATTATTATAATATAGTCATTCAAAGATAACTAAATCTCTTGAGGATGTTAGAACACTTTTGAAGCACGACACAGCAGAAACTTGCCAAGCATGGCACCCTGTGTGACAAAGGTGGTGTTAGCACTATGCATTCATTATATAGTGAGAACACAGCACAGCAGAAATATTCCAAGCATGACAACCTTGCAAGGACAGTGTTAGCACTGTACTTTCTCTAAAGTGGTGAGAACACTGATGTTGATACGGAGTGATCACAAGGTAATCATACATTTTTCAGTAAGTACAAAATATATGTAAATATTTTGAAAATATAACCAAAACAAAAACTCTGACAGGATTTGTTGCAGTTACAACTAGATAAACTCTGTTTTATTTCTAAAACAACACACGTACCTTTAAAACTTTGCCAGAATATGTCTGGGAACTACCTAATTTCTTCAATTTGAGTTCATATGATTGGCCTTGATTGAGGTAGGTTAATGTTTCCTCACTAAGTTTGACAGCTGGAGAAGTAGCTGCACACAGTATACATTGAAACCTGAAAAGTCAACAGTTTGTGTAAATATAACATGTAGAATTCTGAAAAGTAATATACATCATTCTCAAAATTGCAATTTCACACAACAGCAAATGTAAAAGCTTTACCAAGAGTTTTATACATACATACATACATACATACATACATACATACATACATACATACATACATACATACATACATACATACATACATACATACATACATACATACATACATACATACATACATACATACATACATACATACATACATACATACATACATACATACATACATACATACATACATACATACATACATACATACATACATACATACATACATACATACATACATACATACACATATATTACACACTGTCTTACATATATATACAACTAGTAATAATGTTGGTTTTTATACAGCACTTTCCCACACTTTCCTCAGTGCTTTACAATTATCACTCCTAGCACAGATCTAAAGTGGCACAAAACTTCCATAACAATCATGTCGGTACCCCCTTATCTGACCAGTTACTGGGCAGAAAGTGTCAAGAAGGGAGAGAAGGGAGGGGAGGTTGAATTCTTCATATTGATATTGTATAAAGTACTTACC
Organism: Glandiceps talaboti; assembly: GCF_964340395.1. NCBI lineage: Eukaryota > Metazoa > Hemichordata > Enteropneusta > Spengelidae > Glandiceps > Glandiceps talaboti. The sequence goes on along the minus strand of NC_135564.1, from coordinate 725,795 downwards.
CATCCTCTTCCTCTTCCTGTTTGAACACAGCCAACACTTCACTGCAAACAGTGAAAATAATATCAGTTACAACAAACTCAACAGTAACACTAACTTTAACATATCTACTTACACAACAAAACATCCTAATACATGTATGCCCTGAAAAACCATCAAAAAGATTCACTGGCAATAAAGAGCACACCTTCGACATTAAGGAGATTGGTTACACTGGTATGAGTGATATCAGTGTCTTGGTATGGAGTGATATCAGGGTCTTGGTATGGAGTGATATCAGGGTCTATGTCCTGAATCAGGAATGGATCACTTTATTCATCTCAATGGTGTAATCAAAACAACATCTAACTTAGTGAAAAAACAAATAATACATTGGGCACTAAAGAATTGAATAAATGATCCAATTAGTTCAAATAAAAACAAACACAACTATATAAGAAAGCTACTAGAATGAAGGAATCGTCATTGTGGGAGCTACACACATTTCAATCATTGCTACACAAAGCAAGTGATGAAGTAGCCCTCACAACAACGAATCTTTCACCCTAGTACACAACATGTACACAGAATGAATGAAGACACTGTGAGCAGAAGGGGACACAGTGCATGGTTACATGTAGTTTTTAGCTCCTAGAGAAAGGAATGTATCACTGCCTAGTAACACTTGCAGTCAAATTTGACAAAGCAATGATGGTATGAGAACAGTTTTGTTGAATGTCATAACCAGGTGTTCACTATTAGTCAATTCTTCATTTTCATCCTAATGCTTATATCTGCCTTAGTTGAGTGCATAGTCTAGAGTCAATCATGTGTGTCATTTGGCTCTTACCAATCCCTTCCCTGCCTAGCATTTCACCAATGGTCATGATGTAATCAATCCTAAAATTAGATTAGGATTTCCCACAGTGAGGTTTAACCCAACTTAGATACATCTTAGTCCATCATGAGAATCCTGAGTTGACTCTATTCTATTATTGATTCTATTGACATTATCTGTCAGGAAAACCAACAAGCCTTCATTGATGACATTGCGAAAACTGCTGTGTTATATGGCAAATTTATTGTGCAAATTTGAATGGTGTCTCTATATACAAAACTTCCTAATTTATTGATCAATTTGCTATTTGACCTCAAATGTGGAGGTCAAAGTCAAGGGTCAAGGTATAAAACGAATGCTGACCTTTGGGTATACACATTTAAATGGCGTCATGGCAGGTCCAAATTCTTGAGTTTAATTAGAGAGAAAAATTTTGGTCATTTTACCTTGAAAATGTTGGTCAAGGTCAAAGGTCATGGTCTCATTAGAAAGCTTATCACTGATAATGTGAGGATAGACACTTGAATGGTGTTGATATGTACATGTATCAAACTTTTGGACAAGCACAGTAGATATGAAATACACTCACTGTCACAGGTTTTAGACTGACTTAGTTTTCGGACAAAGATCGACTCGTCCACAATCGTCAACACTTTTTCTGGAACTGCCATATTGTCAAGCTCAAGCATTAGCATCAAAGATGAAGTGATAATAAAAAGCTTTGATTTAACATTAATTTTGTTTTGTTGGTTTTGACAGCACCAATATCAGCGATCACAAAGTAACGTACATGTATGTGACAACACTGTTGCAGTTGTTAGTTTTGACAGCACTGACTGATATCAGCAATCACAAAGTTATGTATGACAACACTGTTGTACATGGAAATGTTACAATATCACAGAGAATATATAATTTCGCTGTCATTAAATCTATAATAATCTCATTTATAGTTTTCTCCCAGTTCTCAGTTCAAACTAGATGCATTTTCGAAGAAATACAGGGGTTTTTTTTAAACAAAAATATCAAACATATCTGGGGCAAAGAAGTGTCTCAGATATCACACAGTGCCTATCTTTACAAGTCCAGACATAAATTACCAAGTGGTGCCATGAACAGTTATCGAATCCTGAGATTGAAATTGGTGTAACATTGATTTACGAGACAAATACATAAAATCAGCATGAAAGTTCTTGTCCAATTACGAAGTTCTTGTCCAATTACGAAGACTGTCGTCCAGTCACTGAGTAATTGAAATAGGGATATGAATTCAAGGACTACATCATCCACAAATTTAATTCCAACTTTTAAGCCTGGTGAAAAAGACCCCAAGGAAATTGCTTAATTATTAAACAACAATAATGGGTACTACTTTTTTGTATTTGTTTATTCAATAGTAATTGTCGAATGACCTGACCCTGTCTAAAAACTGTGACAGTGAGTGTATGGTAAGTATACAATATTGAGCAACCTTTCAAATGTCCCCTTGATGAAATTTCAATCTCATCTTATAATATGTTGTTCTCCTGATTAGATCTGACATCAAAATTTTAAAGTTTTTATCATGAGATCTCATAGGTTAGTGAAATATGTACTTTTTCAGCATTTCCAAAGTGACTTTGAATGACAAAGGTGGTTTGAAGGAGAATAAACAAACAATGTACGCAGTAAACAAAGCAATATTATAAAATAAGTCACTGTGTTCTCATCTCAAGAAATCCTTCACAGACTCTTATTCTACAGATGAGTTCAAATGTAAAATGTAAAACCATTCTAATTAATGACACATAAATTAAATACATGGGTTAATTAATAAAGACAACAATACCATTATATGCAAATGATCTTAATTAATATATGCATTAAATGACCAGTATATGTAAACATTCATTTGTAGTTGGGTGACTTCACTGTGATGTGGGGTTCATTAACAAAAGTATAATGAAGGACCTGTAGGAAAATTACAATAGCTATGATGAGGCCTACAGGACATTAAAACATTCAACAGTTTCCCCCTAGGTGATGGGGGGAGCCGTGAGGGTCGCTGTCATTCATTGTCAATATTTGGCATTAGTAAAAGTATTGTGAACTGGGAGCACATTAATAAAAGTCATCCGAACAAATTTCCCTCAAATGCCGGCTATTAGTTATTCAATATTTAAAACATTTTGTTGGGATTTATAAAATACCTACGCGGAGAATGTGACCAATTCGGCCATCACAGTAATATTATGTTGATATCAGTCACCAAACACAGCCGTAGAGCTGTGGTCATCATCAGCATCATCATCATCATCATCATCAGCTGGTTCGTTTCTTACCTCATATTATACGCTGACGTGCCCAGCTCTGTTCCCAGACCGGTGAGGTTGCTGTCAAAATCTGCAGCTAGCCCCTGGTCTAGGTCTTCCATGTTGAAAGCCATCTTCAATATAAACCTGTGTTGAGACAAGCCAATACCAACACGTGAGGACGCACGGGACACTTGTACTCAACAGTCAACTACAACACGAATAGTTCTTGCACAGCTGAGCCAAGACACGGTACAAACGACTTCTTTACTGCAGGTGTAAGCTATAGATTCCTCCCGCTCTTCAGTAATGTTATCCTTGGTAATTAAAGCTTCAAGACTCTGTGTCTGACGACTTTTTGCGTACTTCAGTGGAAAATGAAATCAAAAAGAGACAGAAACCTCGCAACGAGGACAACTTGTTTTTCCCTGAATATCCGGAATTGTCCAACACGCATGTGCTGTCACCTTTTTGGCGCCCTCAATTAGTGACCTTGAGACATCGTGCAAGCTTAAACACGGTCGCTCGTGGATTCAACTTACATTTCTGGGCTTGCTTTACTTAGTATTTCTTGAGCACAACTTTGTCAAGTGCAGATGTAAACTGAATGCCTCCCGTAAGGAACGATTTTCTTTGTTGCACAAGATAAGCAAATGAAGATTGCCTGATTTGATTCAGAGATATGGGGGACTGGTATTATATAGGTGAATCGTCCAAAGCAATAACGCAGAGTCAACATGCAAACAGCAAAGAATGAAATATAATTTATAAATATCGGACATACTCGTAAGTTATACAGAAATATGAAATGTTAATTGATGACTATATTATTACTGATTAGGTTTAATAAGTTAATGTGTAATATTGACCGGGGGGAGGGGGGGGTGAGGAGTAATGGAGGGCCACCAAAAAAGCTGAGGAGTGAGGTTGTCTGCACATTGGCAAGGGAGTACAAATAGTAAAACCATGGAGAAATCCTTGTGGCCGACACTTTGAAACTACACTCTTGAGACCAACTGCAACCGTCCGCATGTTAATCGCGAAGAATGGCAAAGCATGGAAGTAGAACCCCTACTTCCATGGGCAAAGGAAGAAACTTTCGTTGAATAGCGCCTCCTATGGTAAAAACTACAAACGAAAGTTAACTGGCATAAGTCAAGTTCTTGTATCAATTAACACCTCCCTAGACCAGACTGAGACTGATACGCGTTCCTTGGTACAGGGGGGAGGATTATAATAATTCCAACACGTATAATGTATTTGTTGCTTTATACGCAAGTTTTACTTTTCTTTCTTATTACTCTGCATGATCAAGAGATGAAGATGTCATTTTGATATGTCTGTATGTTCTTTCGGAACCTTTGTATGTGAACGGTGAGTGTACATTTAAGGGGTCTACATGTTCTTATTCCTGGCTGTCCAAAAATATAAAACTTTCCTGCTAGGAGGCTCATGAAAACATATATCGCCTCGCCACATTTTTTAAATGACAGGGCTATAGGTCATGGGTCAAATGAAACCAGGATTTTTTGCGCCATTCGTTATTTTTCATGTTGTAAATGTTGCCACAACGTTTCACCTTAAACTATTTGACCAGGAAAGGTATACATTAATCAACTGCATTCATTAACAAGGTGTCGTGTTAATTATACAGGCAAATATATAGTATCTGATATGCAGACATATTTAAAGCCCGGCCTCAAAGTATAATATATCACATGCTCGCATGCAAGCCACACAGTCAATTATCTTTCTGCTAGGGCAACGAAATATTAAAGTCTTTTACAGTTGCAACAAAGTACGAGGTCTGTGGTTTTACGACAATGCCTCCCGGCGACACATATTTTATTGTTACCGTAAAGAGACCCGTAGTTGGTTTTGACACCATGACCACATCACTGTCCCTGTAACTTTTTTCATTTAGATCTTGTTTTTATTTCGACTTTTTTTCCAGTACTCTTTCAATTAAATATGATCTCCTAGTGATATAGTAGGCAATTGAGAAGTTGTACATACACGAATGTGGCGAGGCTATTTAGTGGAGTGTGCAACTAAGTCAAGTCAAGCCAAGTCAAGTCAAGTGATATAAGGCTAGGGAACTGACAGAATTTATAAAAGGAAGGCCTGAGGATAATGCCTAAAGTACGGGTAGGCACCAAAAAATTATGAAACGGGTGAAAATAACGAGAAATGCGTTCAAATCTGTCACGAAATATATTAAAGTGATGTAATTAAAATAGTTCCACTTTTAGAAGTTCATTTGATAGCCAGACAGGAGGCAAGGCAGTTAACCTGTGGTATAAACAATGGCCAACTTACAGTCCAACCGGGGCGTGTGCAGATACAAATTTGACTATGGAACTATGAACTCACTCTCCATGTATACGTACACATACCCACACATCACAAAGTCATGCATGCACGCGTGCGCACATGAATACATACATACATACATACATACATACATACATACATACATACATACATACATACATACATGCATGCATACATGCATACATGCATGCATGCATGCATGCATGCATGCATACATACATACATACATACATACATACATACATACATACATACACACACACACACACACACACACATACATACATACATACATACATACATACATACATACATACATACATACATACATACATACATACATACATACATACATACATACATACATACATACATACATATACAGACAGACAGACAGACAGACAGACAGACAGACAGACAGACAGACAGACAGAACAACACCATAGCACCCTGAGACCCCTATTTCAGGCCCCACCCTGAAACATATCTTGTTATATCCAAAAGCCAGTGCGAGGAAACTCCCATTTCAAGAAAGACTAAGAATCGACACAAAGTACACACACAATACTGATGAACATTAGTTTATTCTACAGCCAAATATACACCTTGTAAACTCTCAGTAATTGACACAAACCTCTTGTTAATTAATCTAAGCAGAACTCTGCATATGCAATGACACCAGTTTTATTAATTTGGTTAGGTTTCCTGTTATTGCTGAAATATTGTATATACACGATTCATCTACAACGAATTCTTCTTCTATATAATTCCCTTGCTGCACTCACTTCTCGCTATGATGACTACTATACCCTTTGGTAAAACAATTATATACATATATATGTAACATAATTTAATTATATGTAAATACAACTCTATGCTGTTCTGCTACACTTTTTACAAAAAAGATCAAAATTTAGATAATACGCAGTAATGTACACATTCACTTGTAAATGACAATATAAGACAGTTTAATCTGATACAGAACATGGTCTGGCACAATAAAACTCTCACTAACATAGCTACATTGCAATATCAATCTTGACAAATATCTTACTAACATTGCTACATTTTATCTTCTGGCGCGACAAAAAACATTACAATAAATGCGACACGTTCTTTGCGTGAGCTACAAGTAGGTGCTTCGGAGTAAAATGTAACAATAGGAGGGTTGTGTCTAGCCAGACGATAAAATGTAACAGTTTCAGTGAGCTTTTTGTCAAGCGAGATGATTAAATGTAGTAATTTTAGTCAGATTTTTGTCAGGTCAGACAACGGTCTATTTCAGGTAAACTGGCTTCTATTGTATTCGTTCACGAGCTCGTTATTCGGTTATGATACAGATACATTTAATACGCTCCTTATCATCCCGCTGGTAATCAACAATTATCATTTCCATACATAGCCTTCCCACCTATTCCCGTGGAAATGTAACTCGATCTATAGAAATAGATTGATTAAATGCATTTAACAAGAACAACACCCTACCCTTTCGGCTCATCGTTTTTATTAGACTTTGGCATAGTCTCAGTTTATTCTCTATCGCTGCATGCCCCCTCATTATAGTAAAATTAGACCTAGAGGACAAGTACAATGTAATATAGAATAACGATGTTATTTCACCAAGCCAAGCGTTTTTAGAACATGTTTTGACTTCTTAATTACATGTTCATTAATACACTAGATATAACTGAAACGCTTGTCTGAATATTTCATTTGTCTATTTCCGTTACATTTCTGAGCGATACAGTATATTAGTTGAAATGGAGTTACACACGTACAATGACTGACTTCCTTCTACTTCTAATCACTAACGAAGTCTTTTCCTTGTCTGTGGTCCAATCATATTGTATTGGCTAGTACCAATCATACAAGGCAATCATTTTCAATTACAATGTTAGACTATCCAACAATCAGTCAATGGATATATAATTACTATTGCATACTGTAATGGCTACCCATCATTCTATGTTGATGGCGAACATGATACAAAATGCTATGAAACTAAAGATACAATTTATGAATATAATTTTGATAAGACACAATCTGCTTGGAACTAGTGCGATAATCACTAGAAGTCTCTATACTAATGTAGCAGAATGTGTTAGAAACTGCAATCACGTAACAATTGCAGTTGGTTGTCTTTATAATATCATCATTTTGCCTAATTATTTGTGAAGGCCAAACTTGCAAAAGAAATATTTCCCTGGTTGTATTTATTTGGCTTGGTATGTGATATGGCTCAGAACATATCAGTCACTTGTAAAGTTTTCATAATTTTGGCAATTTTAAATGGGTAGTATTGTAGCAATCACAGACAAAGAACGGCCTTTTTATTTCCTTATCTGTGTAGTATTATTCTGGGGTTATTCTGAAAAATTAACTTGTTGTCTCCTTATTACCTTAATTCATGGGCGCTTTCTTGGTCATTTTGGCTGATTGACGAAATTACCACGGTACATTTGAGTAATCTATTTGTAATTAAGCTCTACTTAAGTTAAATTACTTGGTTCAAATACTATCAAAATCAAAGTATATTACTCTGTATGATTCAAGCTTTGTACTAAATACTTGTAATACCATAGTTAGCCTCAAAAGTCGATGGAACTAATTGTATCACCCACTAAAATACAACATGGGGTAAAAACGTCCCTATTTAGTGATAAATGACAAAGATACCCATTACCTTCTAATCCTTACTCAGTGTAAAGATACATTTTTATAAGATAAACGCTCCATTTATTCCTTAGTGCACAATTCGAGGACAATAAATATTCATTTATGTTGAGTATATAGTAATAACTATCGTTGCAGTATGCAAATGTGATACTTATTATTCATTACCAACGGTGAATATTCATTGCCATCGGATTGTGTACTTGAAGTTATTAAACTGTTGTTTGTTCAGCGGGGATATTTCAATACGGTGGTTCAAGTGACGCCCTACTTATTTTTTAAATACTTTTACTCAATCGGACAAAATACGCGATCGGAATATTGCATATATGTTCCTTCAACGGCAAATAACTGAATTTGCATAAATGCATACCAGCATATTAAGTTATTATTAGCCATATCACACATACTATAACATGACTGGAGAAATAATGACCTCTCAATATTCATGTTGGGTGTATGTCCTTTCCCAACTCACTGTGTTTCCGACGACACTTCGATAGTTTAGCTAGCCATTGTCGATTTCATGGGTATATAGGAAAAATAATATGGGGCTAAGAGATTTAGGGAACGGGATTTGCTTGAGAATTGTTCTGGTTTCTGACCAGAAATACATTATCCAATATATTGCTATCTCTTTTAATAATTGTGTGCTCAAAATGCACATTAGTTCTTTAAACAATAAGTAACACGGAATGTTTGACGATCACGATTCTATGCTGTCTCTCTGATCTTTGTACAGATAATTCTACTCCAAAGAGATTTTTGTGTGTGTAGAAGTAGCGTCTATTTCAGATGTTGTCTGCATGAAGTTCCTGTTGTATATAGCACGGTAAGTGGTGTGCGCTAAGGGCTGTTCACAAGGGGCTTAGATCACAAATCTTCACCAAGGCGTTCTATTTCTGAAATCAGAAAGTCGAGGTCCGAGGTTATGGCGGCAGGGTTGGAGATCACAAGGCGGAAGAAGTTAACTTTGTCGCCGAGGGGTTGATAACCAACCATCGTGGAGCCACACTCCATCATTCTTGCCTTGATAATCGGAGCAATCTGTTACAAGGTAAGTTGTACATACAGTTAGTGGCGTCGCCGAATAAAATCAAGTATTACTTATGTATAATTTGTTCCTTGGTGGTCTGAGATATAATTCTTTTACAAAGTATAAATTAGCCTTTACGTATGGTTGAAAATACTCATGGGAAGAAAATTGCATTAATTCTAAAATCTGAAGACAAATTGGAATTGTGTTCAATTTGTATTACTTACTCTCTTTTAATATATCGTCTATGCATTGTCGAACTGTTCGCATCATTGTCTACAATGCTGTTGTTGACGTCAACCACAGCGGTTTTAAATCACTCCCTCCCACCATCACTTTACTGAGATACTATCTACCCTTCTGTCTGTCTGTCTGTCTGTCTGTCTGTCTGTCTGTCTGTCTGTCTGTCTGTCTGTCTGTCTGTCTGTCTGTCTGTCTGTCTGTCTGTCTGTTTGTTTGTTTGTTTGTTTGTTTGTTTGTTTGTTTGTTTGAATTGATGCGGTATTATCTTTTGAATTAAATGTGAAATCAAGGCCATGAGGCAACGTTTTCGGTGAAACCAGAACCATAACGTGCACACTAATAAATGCAGCAAAACACACGTACCCGATGTAGTCGTCTCATTTGTTCCCTTCTGTCTGTCATGTTTCGTAAACTTGGTGGAATATACCAGAAACAGACGTTGGTAAACTCGGGCTAAGACAACAACAGAGAAATTCCGTCATTAGTGACGTCAGAAACAACTTTAGAAACGAATTGACGTTAGAAGCTAGAAGAAACACCGTAGCAACTTATTATATCAAAAAATTACTAGAGAAATGAAAGTATTACCAACAAGTATAATATCATCTATGTTTCCTGCGTGTCACTTCTTGATATTAATCAAAAGAGTACAAATAAATACCACCAACCATGAATCTATGAGCATGTAAAGACGATTGAACACCAGATCCAATAGGTACAATTTGTACTTATCTATATCTGTACACATCTGCTGAGTACAGTCGTTATTTATTGCACGACTCCTTGACATGTATGTCTTTCAAGTCCTCAAAACACGTTATTTTCTTACATTTATATGTCCATATCTAAATGACAAATGTCAATACTTACCTCATCCAATACCATCTCAAAGCCTTCTCTATCCTTTATCTTCTCGTAGAAATATCTGAAATTAAAAGAACGTTTATGATTTTAAAAGTATACAAAGTGCACATAAAACCTTCAATAAGTAAGGATTCTAGAACTGCTGATAGGATATGAACAAGTATTAGAATAATGTAAGAGCACACTAAATAATGTAACAAATACACCACTATAAATGTAACAACACACTAATCCTGTTAAAACTACTAGAATGATAGGACAAGACACTAAAATAATAAGCAACAAAAACAGATAATGTAACAAACCTACTATAATAATACATGTAATTTAAACACACTAAACTAATGTAACAAACTTACTAGGATAATGTATAGTGCAATGAAATACTGTCACAAAATTATTACACGACTTTGACACATTTGTTTATACTTTTGAGAAATCTTTGTGAATGTTTTCTAAGTCAGACTTTACAAGGATCATAAGTTTATGTACCGTCTACTCCCGCAGCCAAATATAATTTTTATTTTATTATTAGTTGTTCATGTGTTCATGGCAAAAGCCAATAACATATTTGACTTACTTGGCATGGTCGTATACAGCATTGATCTGTTTTTCCAAACCGGTAGCTCCCTAGGAAAGACAAACACAATATAATGCAAGTTTTAGTCTTTTTTTCTATGAATCTTTGAAGTTCTTTTTTGGGATATTTAATAACACATGAATAATTTCCCCAGCCATGTTGAATACTTGAGATGAGTATCTTTACGCCATCGTCGTAAACCACAGCCTCTTTTACGGCACCGTCAAAGAGTTGATATTTCACAGTGTCGCTGAAGTAATATCACCTCTGGTTTGTGAGAATACCTTACACATGTTATCCATTCTTGTGACTTACATCTTTAGAAGTTAAAATTATTGAATCTTATGAATTCTGATAGAGGCTTGCGTTTCTAATTATAGCTAATGACTGAATCTAAATTCATTGAACCAAGCAATAATACATTATAAAAACAAAAACTGACTTCTAACACGTCAAAGGATTTCTTGATATAAATGAAATAGCGATAATAGGCAAACATGTCTCACAAAATGATAATGACCATATCGACATATTACACCATCTTGTTTTTAGTTTTGGTACAATAAAAATTACAAGAGTGATTTTCGTGGGGGCAGCATGCCCCATGTGACACTTATTGACATGAAACTTATTAACCAATAGGACGATCCTGTACCTGACCAGCCATGGATATATTACATACACGACAAATGGACGCTGCCATATTTGAATAAAAGCTCACCTAACGAGTCATCGTATTGGAAAATAGGTACTCGAATTCGACCAAACAGATTAGCAATGTTTGGGAGTGCTACTTACACGAAATACCACGCAAGTGTGTTCAAGGATGCAAAGTAAAATCGAAACAAAAGCCCACAGTTCAAGTTGACGTCATTGTCATATTAACAGTTTTGACTTTGCACCAAAACTGACTCACCTTGCCTCTCCACATCAACCATAACTTGAAGACATCAACATGTCTACCACACTGTATTGCTTTGTCACCCGTATCATACGAAACATCGTAATTTTTGTCTTGTTGAAATAAGTAGCCAGCGTTCATTGCATTGCAGCTTTCAAGAATACCCTGAAAGTAAGATATTGGTAATAGTCAGGATTATTTCTTATTGTATTCAAATGATTCACAATACTACTTGAAAAATGTTCGAACTTTTCTTTTCTTCGTCTTTGAGTCTTGGCATTTGTATTGTGGTTTCTAGTTCTAGCATCAATCATTTCTCGATACAGCATGCTTATTATTGTGTTTATTAAAATTCCACACTGACAAAAATAATAATAGCCTCTAGCCCAGCAATACTATGCAACCCAGACCAACCCAGCAATACTATGCAACCCAGACCAACCCAGCAATACTATGCAACCCTGACCAACCCAGCAATACTATGCAACCCAGACCAACCCGGCAATGCTATGCAACCCAGACCAACCCAGCGATACTATGCAACCCAGACCAACCCAGCAATACTATGCAACTCAGACCAACCCAGCAATACTATGCAACCCAGACCAACCCAGCAATACTATGCAACCCAGACCAACCCAGCAATACTATGCAACCCAGACCAACCCAGCAATACTATGCAACCCAGACCAACCCAGCAATACTATGCAACCCAGACCAACCCAGCAATACTATGCAACCCAGACCAACCCAGCAATACTATGCAATCCAGACCAACCCAGCAATACTATGCAATCCAGACCAACCCAGCAATACTATGCAACCCAGACCAACCCAGCAATACTATGCAACCCAGACCAACCCAGCAATACTATGCAACCCAGACCAACCCAGCAATACTATGCAATCCAGACCAACCCAGCAATACTGTGCAACCTAGACCAACCCAGCAATACTATGCAACCCATACCAACCCAGCAATATTATGCAACCCAGATCAACCCAGCAATACTATGCAACCCAGACCAACCCAACAATACTATGTAACCCAGACCAACCCAACAATACTATGCAACCCAGACCAACCCAGCAATACTATGCAACCCAGACCAACCCAGCAATGCTATGCAACCCAGACCAACCCAGCAATATTATGCAACCCAGACCAAATACGAGAAAACTGTATCGAGAAGGGCATGACTTTAGTATCAATTCTATCTTCACTGTAATCATATAATAAATACTTACATCTTCTCTCAGTAGAAGGGCTGAACATTGCAGGTGAACTCCCATTAATTTATGAGGGTTCCAGGTAACAGAGTTAGCTCTGTAGACAAATAAATTATAATATTATGATAAAGCATAAATTAGCGAAATTTTGTCTCAGATTTTTGTCCCTAATTATTCTACATCTCCACTCAAATACCTAAGGGACATATTTATATCGACGACTGTTGAGAACTGTGTTCAGACATTTTTTTTCATTTTCAAGTAATGCACATGATAAAAGACGCCATTAAACACTCATTCAGTAAATACCAACCTTTCAACTCCTTCAAGCAGAGTTCTGTGCTTCTTAGATAGAAGAGCGCCACCACCCCATGCAGCCTATGAAAAGACAACAAGTACATTTCATATTGCAGGGTTCTTTATTCATGACAAAATGCTTCACTCTCATGTATGATCACGATGGCATGACATGACAACTATATACGCAGATTTCATAATATTGCAGGGTTCTTTAACATGACAAAGTGATTTAGTCTCCTGTATGATCACGACTATATTACCTGAACTAGATTAGACACATTATTACAAATCAAACAAGAACGATTGTGACACCGTTTACCGATGTATTTGTCCGTCCGTCCGTCCGTCCGTCCGTCCGTCTGTCTGTCTGTCTGTCTGTCTGTCTGTGCGCACGTACGTACGTATGTATGTATGTATGTATGTATGTATGTATGTATGTATGTATGTATGTATGTATGTATGTATGTATGTATGTATGTAGAATTCTAAAGAAATGCTTACATCTACATGCATCCAAATATTATACTTCTGACAGATATCAGCAATAGAATGTAGAGGATCAAATGCTCCCAACACAGTTGTACCGGCAGTTGCACTCACAAAGAATGGAGTATCACCCTGAAAACAATGAATACTTTGGCTGAAAACTGCGAACTCATTTGTACACATATATACAGGATGCGATTGAACTAAGCCATGATGAGTGGTAGATAGAAGTGAGATTGTCTTGATGAGGGTAATAATACAGGTAATGACACTCAACCCATTAATGGATTTGGCTCGTCTCCACCAACCGTCCACTCATTTATTCACATACTGTTCTTTGGGATTGTGATAGAGCGATGCAATTTATGACGAGTTTACCGTTTTCAATTTATGCAACACACATCGTGTCATTATAGCAAACATATGCTGATTCATTATATTCTGGTATATAATGATGGCAGCATGGTCTTACGCTTGAAACTACACTACAACGTCGTAAGCTAAACATATGGGCCACAGTCTATTGTTCAAATTAATAATCTAAACAGATGAAACTTAAATAGAATAACTATTTATGTATTTATAAGCCATCACTTTGAAAATGAAACACAAATGTGTATAACAATGACGTAATATTTCTGAAGATGAGAAATCTTATGATTGCACCACTAACTAATCTGCATATTCTTACCCTTGCATTGGTTTGTTGTATCTTTCTTTCCAGATCAGCTGATATCATTTTGCCCCTAAACAGAAAAGACAAGTTATTCAAATCAGAAATTTGTGAAAATATAATTAAAGTAAAACAAAGGTAAAATTGGTAAATCTAGCTCAGAAGAGGCCTTCTGTGCACTCGAATGGGGCATTCTGGGAAACAAAGCCATGGGTAAAAGCCTTTACTATAGTTAACATTTGTCGAGGGTACTAGGTATTGTGCATACCTCCACCAACGTTAGTCACTTTGAGCAGTTCTTCTACCATTATACTGTTCAAAAACAAAAGAAGGCTGCCCTCAATTATTGGAGCTCGAAGGTTGATGCTCAGTAATGCTATGCCAATTCAAGATGCCCAGTAGTCTAGTTACTTTGCATTATGTGAATTAAAACGAGTCAATTTACTTAAACCTATAGCTAACTGGCTTTCAATGTTAAATTTGAATACACAACGTGTATTCTTTCAGTACACATAGAATGTACTTAGCGTATCGGATTAAAAAGTTATTGTGGTTTAGAAACGGAAGAAGATTTCACGAGTTTTGTCACATATTTGTGCATTACCATTGACGCCATTCTCGCTAATGAAAGGCGTGTGATCTTTCTCAATTAGTAAATGTAATCTCGTGAGATGTCGGATCCGCCTTTTAGTTTAATGACTTTTGCAATTTAAATTAAAGTGATTTAAAGCAAAGTTTCTATTTCATTTTTCATCCGGCGAAATTTTCTTAATGCACCAGTGTTTGTATTAGCCACGAATTATGGATATAGATGTCGGTGTGAAGTCATTAATTTCTCAGAAGTTATTATATATATTCCTCATTCGTGTCATCTTTTCACCGTAATATAAAAGTGCATGTACTGTGACTATGTCACTTTTCCTTGAGGAGCCAACTCACACATCGAGGCATATAAAAACCGCATATATTCTACTTCATATCTCCTAATCACGATATTTTCGACCGTCTGACCTTAGAGAAGCTTCTCAGCAATATTTCTGCTTTGCGGTAATGTTAGTCTCCTGTGTGAGATAGGTATCTGAGTGGACTACTTGATCAATGAAGCACACAGCTGAATTAATAGTATTGAATAATTGATGAGTCCCAAAGGACCACAGATCTAAATATAGTGCTCCAAAACAATTTCCCTATACGTTAGAAAATTATCATAAATGTTCTGGACGTCTTTTGGTGACCTTTGACCTTAATATTGTGTAAGGTTACGTATGTTAGGCCCGGGGATGTTATGATGTGATTAGTGATACATATCAAGGGATTCCGTTAATCGTTGAAGCATCAATCTTATCTAAGGGGATATTACGTTTGACTGATAACATCTTGGATTATCGTAGGAATGATACAAATAGGCAATAAATGATTGCGATTAAACGAACGCTTTGATGCTATCGAAGACACACCTGTACACAATGGGGTTTGATTAGAACAAAATAAAACTGACAAAAATGAATACTGCCTCCAATAACTTCAATATAGAAATACTCATGGATACCTGACGTCATTTCATTTCCGTCTATATAAACTATATAAAATGTCTGTCTGTCTGTCTGTCTGTCTGTCTGTCTGTCTGTCTGTCTGTATGTCTGTCTGTCAACACGTCCGAGTTCTTGCTGTGTTGTGTGTGTGTGTGTGTGTGTGTGTGTGTGTGTGTGTGTGTGTGTGTGTGTGTGTGTGTGTGTGTGTATTTTGGCGTGGGTATCTTTTAAATGTCCACAAGAGTGGAGAAGCTGACTGAATACGTTATGTTCAAAGTTTATTAATGGGAAACGTGAATGGACTTCGTTACCTTTCATCGCATCGTACAGGTATGACATTATCTGTACCAATACCAAGAGTGGCTGCAGCTCCACGTAGAGAATAATGACTCTAAAACACAACAAAACAAAAGATACAATTTTATGGTCCTTGTCTTCTTTTTTTATCATGTGTAAGTGAATGCAAATAAGCAATCAATCAATCGATCGATCGATCGATTGATTGATTGATTGATTGATTGATTGATTGATTGGTTGATTGATTGATTGATTGATTGATTGATTGATTGATTGATTGATTAATAAGTAAGTAAGTAAATAAATAAATAAATAAATAAATAAATAAATAAATAAATAAATAAATAAATAAATAAATAAATAAATGGTAATGCCGTTAGTGTTCATATGGATTTGATTGACATGAATATATAAACATGTTTACCTTAATGATTTATCACATAGACAAGTCAATATATCAACTATACTTTGCTAAGTTTTAAAAATTATAACGATCTTTGTGTTTATTGCCCCAGTAGCGGTGTTTTTTTTATTGTATATTTAATTGTTTAAATTATGTTAAAAACCATTTCTATAGTTGTACATTTGCTTGATGTACCTGTGTAAACTGCTAATAAATGATTTCGACATTGTCAACAAATTGTCAATAGATTAGGTCTTGATAGGGCTTATGGTTTCATCATTAGATTATCATACATGTTTCAGCAAATAAAGCGAAATAAATAAGTCAAAATATGAAACGAGAAATATGAAAAAATAGTTTGAGTTCTAGCTACGCAGAAATAAACTCTGCTCATATTGCGTCGTATCCGTTCTTTTCCTGACTACTTTCTAGGGAGTTTAATATGAGATGAATCACGAATTACACGTCTTTGTTAGAAATCTAATGTAGTACTTACATGTTCTGAGGCGAACATAACTAATCGCTGTATCGCCCGCATTCCCTTGGTTTTACATTCTGGTGCCATTTTGTGACGTGCAGCATTGACGGCATAAAGGTTGGATATGGCGCCCCCTAGGGAAAGATCATGGCTAAATCAATACAAGTAATGATAGCTTTGATCATTGCAAGCAACCAGCCATTAACTTTGCTATCCCAGTGTGACCATCTTTCCAAACTGGACAAATTACCAAGCAATCGTCTAAGATAATATGATTTGTCCTTCGTGGAAACTGCTCTTAAATGGGTAATTTATCGGAAATTTTCTCTCAAGGAAGACAACTAAAATAAATTCGGGAAATGACTATCGTCTTTAGTATCCGTTTCCTGTGTTGTCAAGGAAAATGCGCCCAAAAAAGGCTTTAATTGCTCGCAGTGAGCTGATATTTCTGAAATTTCAAAATGAGTAACGTTGACAATTATTTGGAACTCTCTTTTGAAATGTGCATTAAGTGAGCACCACAGATCTTCAAGCCTTATTCACTTCATTTCGTGACGTGAAGAACGCTTTAAGTAAACTGAGAAATAGTGTAAAGTATAAAAGTTGAGTCTTCATTTTGCGCCAATACTGTAGCACTTAGTGTTGTTCATAGAATTCGTTATTTAGTAATTCATAACGACACGTCTGAGAGACACTTCACGTTTTCTTTGAAGTTAACATCTCAACGTAGCAAATTGTGCTATTTTCACCATGTCTATGGCCTGATACTTTTTGTGACTACGAAACTACTTCGTTGCCATGGTAACTCATTTAATTTATAACTCATTATTTTGTGGGACGCTCTCCTCTCATTTGAATCTCTGTGTTCCACTGAGAGACCACTGAGAGGTTACAAATTACATTCTCCTTCAAAAAATACGACATTTTAACGAGATTAATAAAAAGGGAGAAAATGATGGCAACTCATAAAAATGATAAGTGATATTTTATTATGATTTTAATGTAAAAAATTGGTTCATCTCTGACTTTTTCGAAATTTCATAGACAGTTACATTTTATACCCGTTGTGATTCGTGATGTTAACTCAAATTTGTCAGAAAAAAATGATAGTTTATGAACAGTTGTCTTCAAATCGAGAAATGTTCTTGTAAATAGAATATAAAGCAGCATTGTCCAATCTGAATAAGTTATTAGCTTATCGAGAATTTAGCAAACTTAAGCAAACTGCGCTGACAAGTTCGTTAAAAGGGCATGATTGAAAATAACGAGTTGAGAGTTGACTCAAATTGTTTGTGATGACAGTAGAAAAAGATATCCGATCAACGTAAGCTTACAGGTCTTCCTTATACTGTCATAGCGGGAAAGGCCATGGTCTGACGATACAAAATTACTAGAGTATTGCGGTGAAGATCGAGGACTAATTACATTCACATACGAATGAGTCTTTGTGATTGTAGATACGATACGATAGTGATATCAGAGAATAACCTTTGATGAGAAATGTACATTAGCAACAACGCACGTGGGAATTCTTCACTTATCTCTATGTGCTCTGTGTACACAAACCCAGTTCGTCTCCAACGTCTTAAAAAAACACTTTCTAATACACCATGACGGGATTACGTTATTTAATATCAAAAATAACCTTTCAAATTGCTTCAGATTTATGAGAAAAAACAAAATAATACAAATTATGTGTAGCCTTTACCTGGGGCAAATATTCCATCACCGTCTTCAAAGCCGATTATATCTCTCATTTTCTTTAAAGTGACCCGTTCCATGAGAGTAAAGACAGGTGCAATTTCGTAAGTAAATCTAGAAAGGAGAGGATTATCAATGAGTGAATATTTCAATATTAGGGGACTATCAGTTGTCGTTGTTCAGCCAACCGATCAATATTATTATGTTATGTTAAGAGACTCGGGTTTCCATCACCAAAGAATTAAAACCTTTGAAACACTTGAAATATTTACATACCTTAAGTGTCTTCAATATCTCTTTCTGCCTTTATTGTTTTAGTATATTTTCATATTATTTTATTATATCTCTGTCGACTTAGGCCTCGGATTCTGAATTCGCGTTATGCCGCGTGATTCAATGTTATCTAACTTCAATGCTACCAAGTACATTTCCCACAGAATTCGCGATATTAGATTGATAGGTAAACATATTACTTGAATAGTTATACGTATTACAGGCCGTGTATATTATAAGTTCAGATTGAAGATACTGCCATAAGACATACCACTTACACATTTGATCAAATTCATGGAGATCTTTGATACTTAATAACAAAAGAAATTATCAGAAATGTATGCTTGAATAAACAAGCTGTTGCTTCCCTGGAATAAGACAAAGACAGAGCACCTATTGAAACGTAGAGACATTACTTACATATTTGTGTTGACAGCGGCCGTTAGCCATTCGCCGGCTAATGAAAGAGTATCTAAACCACTCGATAGCTGATTGAAGAAGCGAGGGTGTGCTGAAAATAGTAGAAAAAGGGCATGTGTCAACATCTAAACATAGGATTCACTTTACTTTACTTTCTAAGATCGGATCACATAATTACCGAAATGACACTTGGCTTAACTCAAGTAGGGCTAATGGAAGTCAATCCGCACGGTATTTGTTGGAGGGTAATCGTGGGAATTCGTGTCAAGGTAGATAATCACAACCAGTCACATGATTTACAAAATATCGATGCTTTCCAGATCTGATGGCAACGGATAACTTGACAATATCAATGTATCTACGGTTTGGACAACATGAAGACATCTAGATGTACATGAAAATTATGAAAACATTTACAACAGAACTGTCGTCGAAGCCTACAAATCGACACATCCGAAAGTTACTCCGTAATGACAATAACAACTTTGTACTTTTTATTACCAAGTTAATAGATAAAAAAGTAATTTAACTTTTGTAAATGCTCGAGAATTATCAGAGAAATCGCATTTTGAGCTTTGTGAAGAAGTTCAAGATGTCAATTTGGAATCCAGACGATGGCAATTTGAAGATAAAATCACATTTAAACATATACTAATGTACTTCACCCTGAATAAATGCATACTGCACATCAAGATATAACTGAAATGGTAGTTTCAGAGCAAAAGTCAGAAAATGGAAAATATTGTCAGACAAGTAAAATCTGTGGCTTAAATTGCCATCTAAAATGGCTGTGTGCCGTAGTTAAATAGACTGGGCAGGATATTATCTCAGAAACTGTCTCCCCAACAAGCATGTTTAGTAATAACAATGACAGCATAATATCTCGTCAGCATCTGCAAATATTGTTGTTCGGTAGTTGGTTAGATAATGTATTCCATATTGTATAAACTATTCTTAGGCGATAAATATATGAAATTCATGATATCCAAACTCAGCTCCATCAGTCGTAGTAAAACAACGATAATTAACTTGTCATGTTTGTAGGAATACTAGGTTTATCACC
Organism: Glandiceps talaboti; assembly: GCF_964340395.1. Classification (NCBI taxonomy): domain Eukaryota; kingdom Metazoa; phylum Hemichordata; class Enteropneusta; family Spengelidae; genus Glandiceps; species Glandiceps talaboti. The sequence continues at coordinate 705,203 of NC_135564.1, read as the reverse complement.
GGCAAATATAAGGCTCATGAACATGACGTACAGATGACATAGACACTACACAAATTGATGAATAAGTTAAGCGCCAGAAGCGATATTTTCATCGCAATGTAATACTAATTGTTTGATCTAACCGCACCATTTATCAAATTAACAAATGCACCTAGTGGAGTAAGACAAGTTTTAATCCGGCCAAAATGTGATTGGATAGATTTGTCGGAGTTGTGTAATGTGGGATCGTATCTTAATTCCTAGAGTTAAGAGTACATATGTAGTCAATGTGTAGACATCGCAGGAAAGACAGAATCAAATGTTTCTATATTCTATCAGTCTTTGAGATTTAGAAGTGTCGACTGCAAAGAAACTTCATATCGTGTCCTTTCTGCAGGCAACATAGCTATTGAGAGCCTTGGTTAAGTCACGTCTTTTCTTATGATACTCGTTATATTTCCATGTCATCTAATTCCTTTGTTTATTAGTTTCAATTTTCACAGTAACTATTCTTTCACAGCTTGACTTATCGACTTGTTAGCAAAGCATAACACATCGTTTATTAATCATTACAAACAGAGCAACATAATAGAGAAAAGGTTGAACTGAATTTATCGGCTTTGATTTGAACTTTGTAGTCATTAAGTTGTCGAGTTAGGTATTTCTACAACTGCATCAGTCTACATCTGTACAAATGCAATTCGTTTTCATTATTTCCCTAAATAGACGTAACGACGAATAGTGTTAAAATATTTACTAATTTTTCATTATTTTCTTGAATATAAATAAGGATCAAGAATGATGAAAATTATATTAATCGTTAAGATCCTTGCTTATTGCAATAATTGGTAGTGCGAATTGATAAATTTTGACAAAAATTCAACCTTTACAAAGAATCAAAGACAGAATATGATTTTTGAATTATTTCCTCTTTGAATCAGATTCTGAAACATATGGTTGTCTCATAAATATTAATCACGAGACAGTTATCATGCATTAATTATTTTATGTATCTCATAAAAGGTTAATATTAATAATTCACTCGTCCCATAAATAGAATTGCTACTTGAGTGATGACGGATTAACAAACACTTCGTCTAGTGCCATCACAGCTGCTTTCATTGTCAGAACAATCTCACACTAGGGATATTCGATATCGGTTTTGCGATTGAAAACAATCGTACAAACTCCTGAAATCGATCCTGACAGAAGTAGTTCATTTGTATCGTAATGCAAAAATCAATGTATCTTCTTCAACAAACCACTCTGTACAGTAAATCAACTTGCATAGAACTGAGTGTAAAGTTACCCAACCCTGTCAACACTTGTCTATTATCATCCAATTGAAGAAGACAGTACAAATGTTGCAAACAATTCTTTACAGAATTGAATTAAAAAGACGCTACTTCAGAATTACCTGGGTACTGACATGCCTAGAAAGCTTTAAGTTCAAGCACTGTGTGATTAGATAGGAAAGCTGAGAAGTGTTAGACACGTCAAACTAGATAACAGTATGATGTACAACAAAATAATATCGAACAGTAATATAGCCTTTGCAAATGCGCGAAAACGAGGAGATCGACCTTGAAACACACTCGTTAATTTTAAGTCGAACACCTCGCTATATTTGAAATATTGGTTTTCAATACGAGTAATATCGTAGCAACAGTGATGAATTTATTAATTTTACGAATGCTAGTTAGAAGTAGCCAAAGTAAAGACGTCATTTAGGTCTGAGAGATAACATTAAGAATACCTTCAGGACGGACGGACATACACACATACATACATACATACATACATACATACATACATACATACATACATACATACATACATACATACATACAATTACAGAGACAGACAGACAGACAGACAGACAGACAGACAGACAGACAGACAGACAGACAGACAGACAGACAGACAGACAGACAGACAGACAGACAGACAGAAACACACAAACGAACATACACATGTATCCGTACATCTGTTTTCCATCAACTATCGAAAACGTCATGAATCTTAAATATCTTGAATATTAGTGATGTCATCATTCTTCGTTATTTGAGAACACGAAGTCTGAATAACATCATCATTTCTTATTATTTGGGAACAGGAAGTTAGAATGACATCATCATTCAAATGATCATAATATGTAATACGGACGCCATCTTTGCTTGTATAATAAATGCCAACAGATAATACTGGTAGGATAAAAAAAGTAAAGAATCAAATATTTCCGTGCTTCCTTAACAACCGTTAGGAAATTCTAGTCAAAGTTTTAGTTCAGACACATGAATAATTTAACAGGATAAGAATACATTTGATTCCTTGGAAGTAAACAACCAGATTTTAATTGCCAATACGAGCAGGATGATAACGATTTTGGGAAAAATAATTAAAATTTGATTAGTCAGCCTATCCCAAGGGACAAACTTTTCGTTTCTAATCAAATTATAATACTTTTGTCATATGTTAACTATCATATCCCAAGGCCAACACTCTTCTTTACCAATTAAAATAACAAAAATAAAATAACTGATCTAGTCAGTAGCTCAGGCAATCAAAACTAACTAATAGTCACGGTATTGGGAAAGACATAATCAAAGAACAGTTGTCATGAAATTCACTTCTTTTCATCATATGTCTAGACAATCGGAATAAAGCTAATGATTGTAACTTTACTTTGAGTGAAAGAGCCAATTTTCAACAGACTGACACTTTTTTATTTCCCTGTTTGTGTCTTATATCCGACTCTCATTAATTAAAAGACGATGTTATTTTATGGAGTTACTTACGACTGAAATGATTATCGTAAACAGTTAGTTGTACTTCACAATTACTAAAGTAGCTCTGCATTTTCTCATAAATCGATATCAATCAGTTGAGAATGACACACTACGATAAATACAATTTGAATTTAATATATCCCGAGGGATGAGGTAAATTGATAGAAACAACATGGCCGACAGCGATGTGTTGGTTTCAAACCTAATTTCTGGTTATGCCTTTGAAGAAGTTTGAAGTGCCGAAGAATGATTGACATATGCTCATAATGACATAGCATGTAAAAAGAGAAAGGTGTAATTGATGGGAACTATATTTAGACACGGTAAAATTGAACCATTCAAATGTATCTTAGGGGTTTTTTCTGTTCGCAAAACGTTTGCAAACATTTACGTTTGAAGACATACAGCTCCCCTGAGAATGCTCTTTTTCATTTTGATGCACTTAAGTTTACTCTGTAAACCAACGTAATTCTTTTACAAAAGCGTGACATTAAGTGAACACAATGACTCTCTAATTTGAGAGCATTTTAACATCGTTCTTCTTCAATCATTTGCCAATCCCAACTGTACAAGGCGTCCAATTTGTACACCATTTGTATAGTTGCCACGTTTTGTTGAATGTGTGCTTACATCTTGTCCAATCAACGGTAACTCAGGCAAACATTCTAACCATCAAGCACAGGGACATTATTAATGAGGTGAAGTTATCAAGCTTTAATATCGTTTTCTAACCCCAAAAATCAAGCTATTGTTTTCATTATCCTGCATATGTATTTACGACAAATATTCTGAGCACAATTTACAAACACATTGGAGAGAAGAAATAACAAAAGAAATAAGCAATTGAAATTTACAATACATAGAACAGCTTTCAACCAAAAATTGAACTCCTAAAAGTACACCCATAAGTGTTTTCCCTTCTTATTTTAAGGAAAAGTATATTTGGAATCGGTGACTGATATATTTGTAAAACAAGAAGAAGTACCAGTATGCCATTAAAGAACTTGTAAAATGTACTAAGCATATATAAATGAAATAAGGATGTCACCGCAACACGAACCTACAAGTTTGTGGTAATTTAGTGAATAACAATTGATACATTTGGAAAAAAACTATGTTAACAATTCGTACAACTCTTGATTTTCCTTGTAAGGTTTTCAAATTTAAGTATCCACATAGTGAGTGGTTACATCGTTTCTTTCACAAACTCAAACTATCATGAAACGTCTCTGAACAAATCACTGAATTGGTTAACATTTACCATAGATTCAGAGATGATTACACATTCAATTATGTGTATCGATTCGTTAAAAGTTTAAAGAGACAAAATACACAACTTACCCGTCTTGACACAATACTTGAGCGTTTCCTTACAATCCGCTAACAACTGCTCTAGGCTGACTGGTTTGTCCGGAATATCAAGTTGCAGTTTTTCTCTGAGTTCCTGGGGTTGATGGAAATCTAATATTTTGCTGTCATGTATTTGCTCTTGTTTGATATAGTCGATTAGTTGATCGATAATTTCGACGAGAAAGCTGGTTGTCAACTCGCCACATCCTTTAGGTAACAAGTCTGAAAGGAAATACTAATAATTAGTATTGTTGTTTTTTATGACAGCGATAGAAGAATACAAACTTCATATAAAGGAAACAGATGTGTTAATTGTGACCCTTTCCTTAACAACGTTCAGGGGCTTAGATAAAATGAAATATTCACTATTAATCTAGCAGCCTTCCTCAAATAAGTACAAATAAGAGAACCAGCAGTGCATATAAGATATATGCATTCAACGATACAAGATTACCTATGACAATGATTATATAAAATGTTTAATCTTGCTGGTTGTCTATTTCAATGAACACAGTGTAATTCATTGCATTGGTTGGATGCTCATCTTTCGCTTACGCAGGTCAATTTCAATCACTGTACATGTCTACGTGTATTGTAAGCACGATGTATGCGAGTATAGAAAATTGGAGTGATGAGAGCGGGTCAATTTTGTCTCGTCATTATAGCGATTAATTCACATCCCATGGAGACTGCAGGGATGATTATAGGACAAAATTGACAGGATTATTAGAAACACACCTTTCAAACAGCTGAATTGCTTCAATGTTCATAACTATCCACAAAACCTTTACACCGTACTCTCATTACCAATTTCAACAAATACGTTAAGCGATTGACCTATGGAAACCTTATTTGTTAATTATTGCCAGCCTTGGATAACGTTACGGTGGTATGGAGCAAGAAGTTATCAAAACTTGCTTATCGTATTTACGGTTATTTGAATATAGCACTTTAGAGAGCAATTGAACTCAGTAAAGGTTTACAATATCATTTACAAAGTCGAGAATTTCAATGTTAAGCAAGCAAAATGGAAACGCTATAAACTTTGTTTAAGAAAAGTCAAACCCATCCTCAATTAAACACAAGAAAAAAATCATGGTTCACAGCGCAAATATTTGAAATAGCGGTCAAAATGATACAAAAATAAAACATTTTAGAATCAAATATGGCCGCGGAATACTGAATTAAATGGCTATGTTTCAATCAAGGGCCATCGTAATAGTGTTACCTCAATGAGGAGTACATAGAATCATTACATTGTGTTGTACTAAGATTTTAAAGGGACCAGGAACATGCCTTCATTTGGCAAAGTTTACACAATTTAAGAGCTTTGACTTTGATAATTTTGGTTTGTGAGACGCATTATACCTTTTGAATAAGCATTATTGTCGGATTGTTTGACGGAATGTTCGCAGTGCAGTGGGTAGAATACTGCTAAGCTGTATTGTCGGAACGTTTGATGGTATTTTGGCAGTGGGCAGAATACTGCATGCTAAGCATTATTGTCTGAGTGTTTGATGGTATGTTCGCAGTGGGTAGAATACTGCTAAGCCGTATTGTCGGAACGTTTGATGGTATGTTGGCAGTGGGCAGAATACTGCTAAGCCATATTGTCGGAGTATTTGATGGAATGTTCGCAGTGGGTAGAATACTGCTAAGCCGTATTGTCGGAACGTTTGATGGTATGTTCGCAGTGGGTAGAATACTGCTAAGCCGTATTGTCGGAACGTTTGATGGTATGTTGGCAGTGGGCAGAATACTGCTAAGCCATATTGTCGGAGTATTTGATGGAATGTTCGAAGTGGGTAGAATACTGCTAAGCGGTATTGTCGGAACGTTTGATGGAATGTTCGCAGTGGGTAGAATACTGCTAAGCCATATTGTCGGAGTATTTGATGGTATGTTGGCAGTGGGCAGAATACTGCTAAGCCGTATTGTCGGAGTATTTGATGGAATGTTCGCAGTGGGTAGAATACTGCTAAGCCCTATTGTCGGAGTATTTGATGGAATGTTCGAAGTGGGCAGAATACTGCTAAGTTTATTGTCGAAGTGTTTGATGGAATGTAGTGGGCAGAATAGTGCAAAATCCATGGAGAATCACTGGAGAGAATATTAGGTCTGCTAGCTATGTATTGATATCTTGCTTTTATCAGTAATTTTCCACTGCCTTGCAATATTCAGCTGACAGATGATAACCGTTTATCTGTTAGTATATTCAGCTTATCAAACGTGCGTCAACACGACGGACTGTTTTCCCGCATAAATGGATACGAAAACATATTCAACATTCGGCGTCAGAAAGACGACTTGACAATTCAAGATTTGTCTATTTTAGCTCATCGATTGTCTCCCTCAATCATTATTTTTACTCAATCTTTGTCGTTATTGAATCTTATCTGAATTGTGCCTGAATTAAAACTTCTTGTTCGCGTGTTCTGGTGTAGTGATTTGCACGCTATATTTTCGAGATAAATGAAAATAGAAATTAGGATGTGGGCGTACTAGTAAAATACATTTTAACTGAACAAAGGCAGATAATGAGTGCAGAACATAAACAGTTCATTTAACGACATAATCGCATGTCAACTACTGTTAACGTGTAAATGTAAATAACCAACCCTAATGACAGTCTTCAAAACTTTAATACCTCGTGATAGGTTTTCCTATAACATTTCTCAAATCTTAATTTTCTTATAATACACATTTAAACAAAATTAATAACAAAGTTGAATGGTTCAAAGTTTGTTTGGAAATTTTATTACATATTAGTTATTTGTTTTGTTAATGCACGTAATCTGACAGTTGCACAGTTTAGGATACCATGTGCATGTCGCATCTTAAATATGTGTGCAATGACGTAATTATCTAGCGTTAATGAATTATGTCATAGAATGACTTAAGCTTATTCGTTGTGGAGATGGAAGGTAATAATTACACCGATTAATTTACGTAACAGTACACCAAAATAACCAAACAATTCTCCGGGTTGTGAACTAGTCGACTATATCCCTTTATTAAGCGGCTCACACCTATCCCCCCATTCCACATGCACACACAACTGAAAAATACGTTGTGACTACCGGCTACATAACTCATCATATCCAACTGAGCAGTCTCCATAGTTGCACATTTTAAACTCAAGTTTCAGTAAGTGAGAGATGATTGCCCATTTCACTGTCTTACCCCGAACTTTGAGTGAAATAGCCGTTATATGAAATGAGTCTTAAGCTTGGTTATGTCAATGAATCGGGTTTATTGTCAGCCACAGTAATAAACGATGTGCAATATCAAGCGATTATTACTGATACTGCTATTTTTAGCAACATCAATCGTTGACGTCGGAAAGATTGTACTCGACGACAAATCTCATTTTGACTGCATTTCGTTGTTCAAGAAAAGTCGGAATAACTTAATAAGTGATGATTTGCCGTTACAATCAAAGCATATGCTGGATATAAGATCTAAAATCATAAGGTCGCCTTATGTCATTCGTCGAAATACTGCCTGCATGTGCCTAGGCTTATTAATATTTTCTCGGCTTCCATCGTCTCTTTACATGTTTGACTGTTTCTTTACCAGATGAACTCATCTAAAGATACTTCTATGTGACATACATCATTCGTAGTAAATTGATATTCCAATTCCAATGATTTCCCCCTTTTCATCAACTCACAGTTCGGTTTCCGTCGTTTCAAGTAATTCCACTTTGTTCTCGTTTGTTCGTCTGTGGTCAAATTCCTTGTAACGAGTCCAATACACTATATTTCTGACTGTCAAAACAATACCTATAGCATTAATGCATGGTTTCAAATGTGACAAACTGATCAATTGTCTATCTTGAGTTGAATGTATGGCAATAAATGTTGTCTTACTTATGTACATGTCATTTGTTTGTTTGGTTTGTTTGTTTGCACTGTTCTTCAACTCGTGTAATGTGCAATTCTTTGCAATGTTATCGGGATGGCCGCGTAGTATAAACTGTTACTTTATCAGCATATTAAGAAAATCAGATTAATATGTTGATAAACGTACGGTAGAACGCAACTGAAACTATCCACACTAGTAGACACCTTTAATGTCATAGTTTCATGCTGGTGTATGTGTGTGATTTTGCTCTCTCTCTCAGACCAAGTTGTCCTAAACACATTTGAAGTTTAACGTTGGTAAACTTAACCATCTTGTGATATGTCAATCCTACAGGAGTGTAATCCAATTTTGTTGTTATTTTTTGTTTTGTTTTTCGTCACTATGATATTTAATACAAACAAGGATATTCCCTGTGGAGATTTCTCTGGCATATTCTTCCCGGAAAAAAACAACCATCTTGTCAACGACTACAACGTCAGGGTTGTTTAAGCTCAGAAAAGAGATATTCGAATTTAGTTCAAATAAAGCATTGATTAAACCGTTGTCGACCATTTAACACTCGAGGGGTACGACAGTTAGGTTGAAAGAACTGTTACTTATCAAATATATTTATATACAACTAGTGTACTAGTCTTTATGTAATTGGTACCAAGATGTAGAAAAAGATTCGTGTGATAAATTATTTATTACATGACATCCCATTGTTCATCAGGCTATGATATAATATGCGTACTAGTGTAATAACACTTTTACATGGAATCCACACTCTAAAATGTGACATGCTTGTCGTTCTATAAGCCGTGTAATAACTGCTTTATTATACCATGAATATGACATTTCATCGTCCCATTCTTCGTGTGATACTCCTTTATTACACGACATCTCATATTCCCAAGGACGCAGGACTTAAATCGTTCTGAACTTCATGTAATAACTCCTTTATTACACGAAATATAACATTTCCTACGATATGACACTTTCATCATTCTACTAACTTTAACATTACATGACATCTCACATTATAAAATTCTCAAGAATATGACATTTTAGTTCTAAACTTCATGTAATAACTGATTTATTACATCATGGATATAAAACTTTCGTCTTCCTAATGTCATGCAACAACTCCCTTATTACATGATGATGCTCATTTGGGAATGATCTGAAAAATTGTGGTTGCTGACCCCGTGTAATACGTCTAGACATGTATTATAATACATAGCTCATGTTATTGGTGATATGAATAATATCAGACATCCTTTATCACATGGCAGGTCTTAGAAGCCTATTTCCTCAGATGAAGTAAATAAATGCATAATAGTTTGCGTCATTTTTATTTTACCATTTTACCCTGCCTTGCCTAATCCATATGTACATAATTTAGGTCAAGACGGGGCGAACGGGCAGCTTGTTGGATTTTGATAGCAGGCTGCCTGATGTCATTTCATTACATTTGGGGGTTATATGTGATGTCACTCAAATCAAAAGATGCTGCACCTTGGGACAGATTATCAAGAAAATCAAAATTCTGAGTGATCATTTTTTCCGACTTTGCTTCGGGAATTCAAACCACAACTCACAACGATGTATCATGAAGATTTTCCTTCAGCCTATTGTAGCAGCAAAGTCTGAACTACAGCGTATAGGATAATCGTTTTGTTGTTGGTGATACCTACATCGCTGTGCTCGAATTGGCGAATATTATGTCAATGTAGTCCCTTTCTGTATAACTTTATCTCTGTAGCAAAAATATTAGTTTTTGAGTCTGAAATGTGACCTTTTATGATATCTAAGAGTGAACATAGAGATAGCGGTAAGTAAGAGTCTGTACTAATTCAGCAAACATGTATTCCCAGTGCAATCAGATAACAAACATATTGAATAAACAACATCATTTATACAGTCGGCATTTTCCACTATTTAACCTTCTCGGGTTAACAGTTATGGATATGTATCGTAATTCATGCTTTTCAAAAGGGCTGGTTGTGTTTTCCTTCGTACATAATATAGCTCGAATAATTTTCACGTGAGAATCGTGTTTCAACCTCATTTGTACTATAAGGGTTGCAACTGAGCGAGTCCGCAGTGAAGTGAAGTTAACTGTCTGTTTAAAATATCCATTCATGTAAGGATGCCGAAACCTATTGACTCTTCGACTGGGCGAATCGATTACACGGAGTTTAAGGTGTATATTTGTCCACGACTCACGTTTGTTGTGACCTTCAGGTATGATGGATTCTGTCGCTGTCTATCTTAACTGTTATGGGTTCCCCATTCTTTGGAAAAGACTCTATTTTGACTAACTTATTCAACCCGCTTCTGAAAGGTTTGCTTACTGGTGAAAATATTTCGTAATTGTTTCATACTTAGATTATTTATTTATAGTTAGATTAATTCTTATCATGTGAAAAGGAACGGTAGGATGTGTTTGATTTAAAAATGATTAATTGTTTTCTACTAAGTCTTCACTAATTATGATTTAACTGACAAACATTTAAAACAAAGGAAAACGAGTATTCTTAAGATATATTTTTTGCATTGTATGTTTTTCACACCAACTTACACTTGAACTCTTATGACAGCGATATTTCCAAATAGATGTTGTATATACTATAGCTATATCATTCATAATTTCTAGGCGTTATTTATTAACAAAATGTTTGTTGCTAACAATCAGAAAAAGTCACGAATTTTCATCAATCTAAAGCCGTACAACCTTGGAAAGTAATTCACACTAACGACTTGTTTACATGCCTACGTGCGTCACAAGGAGAAAACTACTGTGTCTTGTGTATGTTCGTCTTCGATTAACTTGGAGTGGTGCTTTTATTGGACACACGAAATCCCTCAGAATATGTGCAATATTTCTTCTAATGTCATTTCGAATCAATGCTAGTAACATAACTACAAAGTGACATTAACATCAGCTATGTGTCATTTTGATAAACCGAAGCCAAAAGAAGTGGGCTTCATTTTGACGGCTGTAATAAATTATGTCTTTTATATGCCTACAAGCATTTTCAAATAAAATACGAATTTCGCACAACTACTATATGTAACAAACTCGACTGATTTGTTATTAAGATGGCACGAAATAATAAATACATTTTATCAAATGAAATAACATGACATAAAATAAATTGGACTGGATATATAACAAACACGTAGATGATACTGTTACTTGTTGATCTTCGCACTAAGCTGATAACTATATTCGTATCACTCTCATATCTGCACTTCTTATGTACTGAGATCACTTGAACTTTAGGAAATTAGCTCAGACTACACACGGATTCTTGCTCAAGCCAAAGTCTACACTAGAACCATGGCAATCACTTAGCATATGCCTCATTCATTGACTTGCCCCGACGTTCCGCCTGCCTCAGCTCTAAATATTAAAATGATCTTTTATTCTCATTAATGTCCAAATTTACATAACGCATGTATATGGCTGAATAATAAATGGCAACAATGTTAAATCTTCAGGAGGAATTGCTATGCCCTTATGACTATTCTCAAAACATTGATAAATGATCACTATGAATCCTAGTTATGTATGAAATGCAGACTTTCCTCTCACATACTCGAGTATGCTTGGAATCTTGTGGTCTGAATCCGATATCCTTGAGAGAGTATGTCGACCTTCTAGTCGAAGTGGGATATTCGATGTATTCAAAATATTAAATTTACTAAAATTATGAATATTTCATCTACGACAATACTACATTGGTTCGAACATCACCAAGTTGTCATAATTATATCTAGCTACAGAAGCAGTACAAATCATTATGTTTTGCTAATAATGCTATAGAAGAAGTACAAATTATCTTGTTTGCTCTTTTCAAGCTGTCTTTTATCTTCTGGTTTGTTCTTCTACTTACCTAGAATCCATTTTATTATTCACATCAATTTTAATGAGATCGTCTCTGTCTCTGTCTCTGTCTCTGTCTCTGTCTCTCTCTCCCTCGCTCTCTCCCTCTCTCCCTCCCCCCCCTCTCTCTCTCTCTCTCTCTCTCTCTCCCTCCCTCTCTCTCTCTCTCTCTCCCTCTTCTCTCTCTCTCTCTCTCTCTCTCTCTCTCTCTCTCTCTCTCTCTCTCTCTCTCTCTCTCTCTCTCTCTCTCTCTCTCTCTCTCTCTCTCTCTCTCAAATATCTAAATCACACAGAAAGGTAAGAAAAATCAACCAGTGTCAACTTTCTTCGATCTACATGTCACCATCGATAATTAATTCCGCTTCGATATCAAGTCAACTATCACGAATCATAAACTTGTGATAGACATATCATAACATGAGTGATTTAATGCCGTAACTAATTGGACTAATTGAGCCTTGGACATTCTGAAATCGACATGAAACCTCTGAACGCCGCTGGTGTATAATATTAATAAGTCCAGCAACACGAACAGCGGAAGAAAAGCTCGGATCAAACGGCATCGTTTATTGAAGTACGGTGTTAAGAGGAAGTCATCAACATATTGGCGAGAGATTATTTCTCAATATATATGCTTATTGATACAGAAAATAGAAGTTTCCGGCAGCTGGAAATACATACGTTGTATACGTTGCCAAAGAAAAATAACACAATCAATAAACATCCATCTTATGGTAACTGCATTAGGTGTGCCGGCAGGTATGTGGGGGTAATTCGTATGGAAATCTTTCAGTAAACCTCTAAGTTTTAGACTTCAGTTTCTTGCTAACTTTAAAAATGATGATAAATGATATCGTTTAATCTTTAATTCATCTTTTATGCTTCAAACCTTTTTCACTGCCTCTTTACATTGAATTTCACATCACACACTTTTGAAACCTGTTTTACTAGCAGTAAACGCTTGTGACAATCAATCAATGTCAAGACGAGCTTTGCATCCATAAAATATTGAAATATTAACATCAGTCTACATATATAAAACGTTATCCCAACGATTCACGTCCAATTTTTATCTTTCACATACACCAACCAATGCGTTTTTATTTCTATGCCAATAATCTATACATAAAGGCAAATTTCGTCTGAAACTTGAAATTAGTGTTCGAATCGATTAGCAAAAAGTTTTCGTTAACGAATTATATTTTTTCTCGGTGCGTATATACAATTTGAAATAATAAAATTCTAGTTGAATATCATTCACTGAAATAAACATTGTGTAAAATGATAACTATTTGTAAGCTTTCAAGTAGTAGTGAAATTGAATTCAAAGACTGACAATATAGTATCCTACTCACAAAGAATCATAATGATGATTGCGACACTCACCTTCGGCATAAAGCGTCTTGAAATCTGGTCCATTACGTTTCAACTCTCCATCTTCACACCCGTTGCTGCTGTTTTCCATGTTTTCATCATTTCGATAGAAATTGGATTGATCACCATACGTTGGGCCATGAAGGCTTATTTTTGTGTTACGCAACTCGTTTGTGATGAGCACTACATTTTTCTCAGACTCCACTTCGTAATCCAGACCTACATCGAACGACATATCGGTAAAAATGTCAATTAATAGCAGGGCCTACGCAATTCTTACTGTGTGCTGGTTTCCGTCTATCGAAATATTAGTGGGTGTTTACTGCTTGCTCGAAGGCTGAAGACAGATAGATTGGATTTTAAACCTGCTCCTTGATTTAATTTATTGGTTATGTGTCGTGTGTGTTCACTTACTCTTTAAGTAAAAGTAACAAATACAGTGACCACCACGCATGATGACGTCAGAACATTTTATGAATATGTATATTACCATAATTCATGTAAACAACCAACGTACAATCTGATTGGTCGTTCTCTGAGAAGTGGCATTGATTGTGTTGGATTCTTTTCTTCTCTGAAAGATAAGGTTCGATACGAAATCTAACAATTCAAGAAACATCTAGCTGTGAAGAGTAGAAGATCGATCTCTATAAATCTCATTTCTCAACGAATCTCTCGTCTTAAAACCATAGTCTGTCGTTTCTCAACGAATCTCTCGTCTTAAAACCATAGTCTGTCGTTTCTCAACGAATCTCTCGTCTTAAAACTATAGTCTTGCAAGCTATTTCCAGTTTTCCCCGTTAGATAAAGTCGATCATCGTACCGATTCCTCAATTATCATCGATGTTTTCAACATTTTACGAAAGAAATGACGTATTGACTGATGTGTTTCTCCAAAAAATCACAATATCATCAATAATCCACCCACACCACCCCCGCCCCTACCCCCACCCCCACCCCCACCTCATTTCCCGACACCGACCTTCAAATTGACAGGTAGATATTTACATCCTGCATTAACCTTGGGTCACTTTACTTTCCCCATTAGATACAATTCTGTCATTATGTCCATATATGGGAAATCGCATGCCCATATATTGGAAATTAGCGTTACTTACTACATCGAAGTAAAATGACATTGTCATCAATTTTGGACAATTAAAATTCTTTCGGTCATTTTTCACATTGTGGATAATCAAAATGATTCATGGACTGTGTACTTTGCTCCAACTTGAATAGTCAACACTTGTAAACTCTCCTTATTACATCCACACCTAAGCAATTGACAAGACACTTTGATCGAAGTTATTTATATAGTTCCGCCATCAAATGTATTTCCGCCGTTTTAAAGTGAATCATTTCAGCATTGACAATGTTCAGTAGCCTAGGGAGTCGGACAAATCAAAGAAATTGAAAGTTTTGCTGTCATCGCAAAAATGTTTGAGATAATTGACCCTACATTGATTGTACATCAAAGTGAATGCACAGCTGCTCACTGACAATGCAGCTAAAATCAATGCAGTAATTGAAGAAAATGACGCTACGTCATCGCAAAGCAAACGACAGAGAAGGTTGCTCATTAAGAGGGACCGCATTGCATGATAAACTAGAACCAATACGCACTGCCTTATATGGTCTCATCCTTGTATTATTCCCCCAATCGTTAAGAAGCAACTCTGTCTGGATAGCATGAATCGCTAGAAATTGAGATTCTGTCTATTCCTTCACGTCTTCTGCCGCTATCACATGAAGGGAAAATAACAAACTAATGACCGTAACACAAGTAACGGTCAAATCAATAGTCTCCTTCTCGATATTTTCCACGTCACGTGATCTAAAAGTATATACATGTTGAAAGTCTTAATGAGGGAATTGTTAGAATGAAGGAACTATCTTAGAAATCAGTTCACCGTAGAACTACTTCAAGACAAAGCTGAATATTTCAATTATTGCCGCTTGTTTACGTCTTCCCTCAGCATACATAATAAGTTTCAAAGAATATTCTTCAGGTCCATCTAAAATAATTCCAAGCGGCGACGAGGCGTCATTGATGAACTGTATTCGTCATAAGTGATGGTATTTGACGTAAATATGAGACACGTTAAAAGTCCTGATATCCATTTTAAACGTCACAATATTCTCGTTAAGCGTCGTGATATTCGTGTTAAACGTCATCAAGAAGTGTGAACTACATTCAAAATGGCGATTGTCAAAACAAACAAAATAGCCACCATTTTTCACTTAGCCTATGTTATTGTCACCGACAATACAGAGATTGATTTAATCAACTGGAACGTATGAACTTGAAAATCAACAATACTAAATTATTAACTGATAGAATGTTTCATAATACCGTTTATGACCTGGCTATGAAACTGCACTGGTGCATAAATACAGTCTCCAACGATAAGTTACCACTCAGTAAATCGGTAGTATTACTAACATAAATTTACGTAATCATCTTTCCAAATGTTGAGTGAAATTGCTCTACAAACTACAGCTGGTCAGTGTGTAACTATTGTTTGATGCTACAGAAAGGAGACAGCAGTGCAACAACAAAGAGTATAAAACTCATAATATGCATCAACGCACAGTACTAGGAAAACTCGATTTTATAAATTAAATAAACTTTCTTTATTACAAGGGTGTGCACAATAAATGAGAGCATCGACATAACTTATTTGTATCACCATTGCAGAGGTTTAAATTTTACGTGACTTTCATTGGGTGGATTGTCTCATTATTCAAATTATGCAAATATATTATGGGATAGTAATGACCACAAGTTACTTTTTCAAGAATTTCAAACTACGTCATACTATGTTTTTTATTAGTAGGGCACAATTTTTACGTGTCAACAAAACATTCTTCAGGCCCTATAATAAGTGTTTTGACGACTCTAGAAGACAGATTTTGGAGACAAATCAATATGCAAATAGACGGAAAGTCGTGTCTTCCTAGTTTGATATAATTGCATCATGTCCCATGTATCTACTCAGAAGTTAAACTCATCAATGAAACGGTGAACTTTAGGACAGTTTGTAAGTTATTCATATAAGTGGTTATGATTACCAATTGTCACATCGATTGCCTTCAACAAACTTGTTATATATGCATTAGGTTCCTTACCCTATGGTAATGTATGACATCACGTAAAAGATAAACACGTGATGGAATAAAACTGATTATTAGAAGTCTGAATGAATACGATGTGATTCTTTCGAGATAATGTTGTCAACAATAGAAAATGAAACAAAACGTTTTTTCCCATGCCTATGTATATCTATGACTTCAAGACAGACATTATTCCCACATAAAGGTAATAACATATTATACATCAATTCATACCAACATTAAAACTACATATTCACATATACCCACAAACAAACAAACAAACAAACAAACAAACATACTCACATATACCCAAAAACAAACAAACACACACACACACACATACACACATACACACATACATACATACATACATACATACATACATACATACATACAGACAGACAGACAGACAGACAGACAGACAGACAGACAGACAGACAGACATACATACATACATACATACATACATACATACATACATACATACATACATACATACACACACACACATACATACATACATACATACATACATGCACACACACACACACACACACACACACACACACACACACCGTCTCAACAAACTACATGTTATTTGTTTATTGTGCTGAAAAGAGTCGTCTTAATTTGGATCATAAGACTGGCGTCATCACTAATAAACTAAATTCAACCTGTGGTATTTTCAAGATTCTTTACGTCTATATCTCCTACACATTGGTCTCTAAGAGCACTAATAACTCATATCTTGGTGTGTAATCTCTGGAATGTTTTGAATGGCATGACCCTGGATTAATAAGGTCACTATTTTGATGACATTGATAGAACGCTGTCATCACTTGGACAACCATTTAACTGACAGTAAAAGGTAACACTGTCATCAATTGGATTTCCTTCAAATATGAAGAGAAAGATAAGAAATGCCTTAAAACGGTTGTTTTATTAAACTTATGACTTTATAAAACTACATTCGTCTGCTATTCTTGTTTTATTAATTCTGTGCAAATATATACATGACGTGATGTGATGTGACGTGATGTGATGTGATGTGATTTAATGTGATGTGATGCCATATGATGTGATACGATGCTGTTTAGAGTGCAATTGAGATGTTGTGTCTGTATTCCTGTCTTTCGTTAGATGTATGTCTATGTGTCTGTTTGTCTGTCTGTCTGCCTGTTTGTCCACTTGTCTGTCTATTTATTTGCCCGCCTGCCTGTCTATCTCAATGTCTGTCTGTCTGTCTGTCTGTCTGTCTGTCTGTCTGTCTGTCTGTCTGTCTGTCTGTCTGTCTGTCTGTCTGTCTGTCTGTCTGTGTAAGCCCAGGTCATCCTTGATTTTTCCTAATTGCTATTGTCGTCCTTCAAGCATGTTATAGCTATACTTTTCTTTCCACATACAACCATTGAACGAACTCTTTTATTTATGAACGCCTACATGTGATCATTTCTTATTTAGTCCAATATTATTAATTTCCAATTAAAACATAAATTGTAAATACTAAGAAACCTTACTCGATTAAAGTCAGCTACGTGTGAAAAAAGTGTCAAAATTGTCCAATAAAGTATTTATCATTTGTGAGGTTTTCATGATCGTCCAATCACAGCAATTGTAAGGATTTTCAAAAGTCTTTTTATCACCTTCATCCTTGTTACGCCAACCTAATTCAGTTGTAACTGAGAATATTGTCATCCTGTTCACACATCCATTGTTTCGCCACAGAATTCGTTGGCTAAACATATGAATTTCTAAAACATAGCCGATATCATTTCTTATATGATCATTTCAACTGAATTTGTCGTCATCATTCAATTACGTCTTTTGTTGTGCCGATTACCTCCTTACAAAGGAATTTTTGAATATTTTTTACAATTCTATAGAGAAATGTGTTGCCATTTATTGGTGAAACATGGTTTAAGAAAACCAAATTCATCTTGAGTAAAATAAAAAAGAAACAGTGTATGTGACCTGTCAGGCAGGTGTTGTTCAGAACTGTCTGAATAAATTCATGCGCCAGGGGCCGTTTGATTGTTTTGGCGCCATGTGATGTTTCACAAGTCGATTACTTTGTACTCATCCATCAGAGTTATATTTCAACAAAGAGTGCTTTATCACAGTCTTATGGTTATGGTTCTCAACACAGTGAAGTTATCATACAACGGGGTCCTTATTCACATGGCAACACATTTCTAGTCCTGGCTGTACACTTCTGTCATTTTTACGAAAGTGTAAATGTGATACAATATATAATGTATATGTAAATGAGTTTTGTTGTGAGGCCGCACTCAAGTTGCCCCTCCTCATCTAGTTTATAATTCTACCTGATTTCGAGAACTTTCTGTGGACTCACTGTTCTTATTAGTTTTATGAATATTCTGTGATACTTTTGGACCTATCAGAAGTGCTATTTTCGGTTGGTAGCTTGCTGCAGTCTTGTGCTAACCTAGCACCTGGTAATATGGTTTCATTATTATATCTAGCACCTGGTAATATGGTTTCATTATTATACCTAGCACCTGGTAATATGGTTTCATTATTATATCTAGCACCTGGTAATATGGTTTCATTATTATATCTAGCACCTGGTAATATGGTTTCATTATTATACACGAGAGCTGTCTTAATTAGTATCAAGAAAGCAGTAATCAACAATCGTGCATTGTCTAGAGTCAGCTGAAGACAATAAATATATACAGGACATGGCTAACCAAAAGAGGGTGTGCCAGTGGAACAAAAGAGAAACAACTGATTTCTGTATTGATCGCAGATCAGACTCACAAGTGTACAAATGCACAGATGGAACACCATCACAAAGGCAACCTGATGAACAGTCCACTGGTGAAATGGACGAATCATCACCCAGTAACCATCTCAATGGCAGTATGGAATACACAAGCCATGAGGTCAAAGATAACATCATTAAGTGACCTTATTATTGAGAAAAAAAACTTGAAATCATCTCCATAACTGAAACCTGGCTTACTGGTAACTTTGGTGATACCTATGCCATCTCTGAACTGAGAAGTACCTTACCTGATCATAATTTATATCACGTTCCTCGCAAAAGTAAAGGTGGTGGAGTTGGTGTCCTATTACGAATGGGATTCAATGTCAAGATCAATAAATCACCCACTAACTACAATTCTTTTGATCATACTGATCTTACTGTTACCTCAAAGTCTACCACAGTACGTCTGATCACAATGTACTCTACCGTCCATCCCATCAAAGGAGAACAAGTTGACAACACCAACGTTCCTCAGCCAATATTCTTTGCTGATTGAAACATCAACAACTGCTCCTGGCTACCTACTTATTGCGGGTGACTTTAACTTTCACATAGATGACGTAACAAATCGTGAGGCATCACAGTTCCTTGAGCTACTTGAATCCTCCAACCTTCAAAAACATACTACGGAAACCACTCATCGTTGTGGGCACACTCTTGATTTGATCATCTCACGTCAAACAGATAACCTCGTTTCAAGTGCTGCTATTCACAGAGGTCTTCCATCTGACCACAGGCAAGTAAATGATGTGACCGTGATACCGTGAGTTCTAATCTTGCTATACCTGTCGTAAATTCAACAAGGCGCAAAGTACGTTATCGTAATTGCAAGAGTATCAACATGGTAGAAATACATAAGGACATCCAAGTATCGCCACACAGTTCTGACTGCTATCATAATGCAATACAACACAACTTTGAAAACAATGTATTAATCAACATGCTATGCCCCAAAGACCACGTACACCTTTGAGATTGCTTATCATTCAGACAGAATTACTAACCGTGATCAGAAACAACTTTTCAAGATCATTGACAAGATGCTAACTCAAGAAATTCGCGATACATTGCCAGCTTCTGAATATCATTAAAAACTTGCGAACCGACAGTTTGCTAGCTACTTCAAAACATTTCGGAAATACCTCGACAACACCAGTACTGAAAGACTAATCCACATATTTGTTACCTCTAGGCTGGATTTAATATTGCAATTCCGTCGTCTAGACAAAGAGATCCCCAAACTTCTACGATTGCAGAACACAGCTGATATATTTGCTGTAAAACTACGTAGATATGATCAGTCTCACCAGTATTACGTAACCTTTGCAGTGGTTACCTGTACGACAACGCATCGTGTACCAAATCGTCATCATACAATGCTATCAACAAATTGTCACCACTCTGCATCTCAACTGTTAGCAGTACACAAGTCGACGCGGACTATACGTTCCAGCACCCAGTTTATAGTTACCACCCCTGTGTTGCAACTACTATCAATGGAGATCGCGCCTTCTCTGTTGCTGGTCCTAAGTTACGGAACTCTCTCCCAATTCACATTAGGAGAGCTGAATCGATGGAATCATTCAAGTCACAACTTAAGACATATTTGTTCACAAACACTTAGCACATATTGTACAATATACTTTTAACAGTGATTCATTTTGGAACAGTTTGTTTTAAAAATGTTTTTCAATTTTTTACAAATTCTTATGCCAAACATTTTACTTGGTATTGTAATAGATTTTATAAAGGTTTTTTTTAAAACTTTGTTTCATCTTGGACATTACGTTTTAGCGGGTTTTTTAAAGGTCTTTCTTTGTTTTTCTTGGACATGACATTACGCTTAATAGTGGTTTTATGGTCTTTCTTTGTGTTCATCCTAGACTTTACGTTTTTAGTGGTTTTTATGGTCTTTCTTTGTGTTCATCCTAGACATTTCACTGTTTTACCTTTCCTTTGATAGTTTTTATTTTTGAGATATATAAAGCTCATTGAGGCTTTTTGCGTAATGCGCTGAAAAGAATTTATTAATATTATTATTATTTGTATTATTAATATGTCACGCTAGTGTAAAAGAATAGACAACTGGAAGCTAAAACAACCATATTGAATAGTGCATCATGGGACATGTAATATTATTTAATTGATAAACATGAATTAATCGCTACTGTTAACATCTGTCATTTTGCTTCTCACCGACTCCAGACAATCCTACAATCCTGTACATCTGAGCATGCTCAGTTTGCATGTTGGCTTCAAATTTATATGATAATTTTGACAACATTTGGATTAAAATGGTTTAATCTTTTTTCTGGTTTTCAGAGATTTGAACACATTTTCATTGCAATGAAAAGGTAAATAATAATTGAGTAATTGAGTTTGAGACTATATCCTGCAATATTTAGCACAACTGTATTATTTGACCTAAACAAGAAAAATCGTCAATATCTGAACGAAGAACTCATATCCATTTTAATATAAAATCACTATTTTAACAATTTTATCATATCGAAAATTAAACTGACGTTTTATATAACCTATAGAAAGCGGTCCCATAGTTTTATCGTCTTGTTTTGAACGACTTATATATTCAAAGGGCGACTTGGTATCCATTTTAATATTACATCTGGATAAATTAAAAGAAATAAATTATCATACTTTGCCTTCTCTCTCGTGTATCCCAAGAAACAAAAACGTACAAGCGATCCTATTAACCTATAATCATTTGTTATCGAGATACTGTTACGACAGAAGTAAGAGAGAGACATCGATGTGACACCGGTAAAGTTTAGATATACAGTGTACTAGTATTTTTAGATGTACCAAATAATACATGTCTGTTTTCCATATATGGCAGAACTGTCTTTCCCATACATCGCTTTAATAATATACATCTTGATAACTAAATCAAGGGTTATGACACATAGAAAGGCGATTACGCTGTGAATCATCATGGACTTTATCGGAAGACTGTAGAGTGAAGTTAATAAAGCAAGGTGAGAAAGATGAAATATTACTACAGTTCGTTGATGTAGTCAGCAGCAAAATAGAAAGATAACAAGGTAGCGCATTACACTTTTGACTACCCCTATCTCCGTGACGTTGCTATAGGTACAGACGTTAGATTCGTGAAAATGTCCTATAAATGCAACTGAATTTACATACTTACAGTGTAGTATACACTGGAAATTATGAACATCAGAGCACCCGCGTTACTTTCTCTGCGTTATTATATTCCAACAGAAGTATATGTCGTCATCTGAGATGAGATAAATATAACACTTTGTAACTATATGATCTTGTTATAAGTACGATCAGTCAATACATTACAGACTTGTCACCTAGAGAGCCATTTTCTTTAACTACGGTACTAGATATGTAAATGATTCTGATTAAGTAGGTCATTATGGGATATAGAACGAATCATTTCGTAAGAATCTCCTCGTCAATCTTTTCAAGTCAACTGTATTTTATCTTTCCATCAACTCAGGTGGACAACAACTGGTTTCTGCAACAAAAAAATGAAGCATATTTATGCATCCCACACGCCTTGATACTACCAAGAGATTACCGAATAGTCATATTTATGCTTCTCTTGAGAGAGATTTTATTGATTTGACGAGAGATACTGTGAAGTCCAACATTATCTATGGCTTTCTGTAATATGACTAAGCCGACCAATAAACACTTTCCTTTTATCCAAGCTTTTAATGCTAACCATTGCTAATGATGACACTGATTTAGAAGAGAGCAATACGTACAGGTAACGAGGCAAGCTATGTTAACGTTTATACATTCATAATTGTAGCTTGCTCCACTAACATACTTAAGTCGTTAAGAAATTAGCATCTGAATCTACTATGTCATGTTTTCTTATCTTCACAAAGTAATAATAGTGATGGAAACGAATCTTTCAATACATTGATTATTTGTACAAACTACGTGTCAAATGTTTCTGTTCATATTCGCTGAATCGTTAACTTCAATAGACCATTTGCATAACGTATCCCAAGTTCACCATTTGCATAACATATCCCAAGTTCAACATTTGCATAACGTATTCCAAGTTCACCATTTGCATAACGTATCCCACGTTCACCATTTGCACAACGTACCCCAAGTTCACTATTTGCATAACGTATCCCGAGTTCGCGAATGTGTTGTATCTGGATTCGAAAGCGAGGCTAATGACCTATGTGTGTTGTATAATTGCAATAAATACATATTATACGTATCGAGCTAAAGCGTGAAGTCATAAGATTGTTTCAATAATACACGCACAGTTATATTTTAAAGTTTTCTTCTTTTCCATACTAAACAATAAACTATGTAAAACAATATGCTATATGTACAAAAACGTCTATAAACGCCCGACCTGGTCTTTTCGTAAGGGTCTTCAAACCGCAATAAAAAACAATGCTCATAATATTCGAAATATTCGTCTGTGCATTAATTTATATCTGTAATGAAAACGGTTCTTACATAAGATTTAGCAACGGGAATTCATTTTTATTGTGTAGGCTGAGACTGCTGTGCAAACCTAGATGTGATATATTACTGCAGCAGGATTACTTGATTGTATAAATAAATGTCTTATGAAATAGAAGGAAGCCGCTCCAGCTGAAACACAAATTAAAACAATACTGAAGGATATTTGTGCAATTAAGTACATGTACGAGACAGTGATGAACCTGTAGGTGGATAGTTACGAGTAATTATAATGTATACCTTCTGGGAGGAAGGCGTATCAAAGACCATCAAATGTCAGTGTCTACCAATCACACAGATGTATTGACTACATCATAAATACAACATTACGACAGTCTAACTTTGGATATCGTTGAAATTTGAAAACCTGTCTCTTGACTAAACCATGTAAACTGGTGCAATAAGAGCACTAATAGATGCTGTATACCTACTTATTGCAAAGTAATAAAATGAAGAGAATGTCGGCACTACGTTTCGGTTTGTTGATCGGCAATTTCGCCCATTTATCAAAGGTAATATTGCTGCTTGAGTATGGCGTAAGACTGGGAGCGTGATTGTCTAGTCATGATTTTATTTGAATATTAACATTTTATTCGCAGTCTAAGTTCGGTTTTTGCCATTTGTATGTAATGACATTTTGTCAATTTCAGTATACAATTGAGCCAGTTCACCTGCAAAAGAACGCCATCTGACAAAATCTCACTAACATTGCTCGTCTAGTTTGACAACAATCTTACTAACATTGCAACCTTTTTATCGTCTGGCTTGACGAAAAAACTACTAACTTGGTTACATTTTCTTAGCTTGAGCTACCTATAGGTGATCTGCACTCTCAAAAGGATTAAAATGTAATTATTGTACTTACATTTTGTTGAGTCAGATAATAACATACAGCATGGATAGTAAAAATTTCATTTCATACCAATGTTAGTTATATTTTTGTTGAGCCAGGAGATAAAATGTAGCAATGTTAGTTAAAAAATTGTCAAGCCAGGAGATAAAATGTAGCAATGTTAGTTAGATTTTTGTTGAGCCAGGGGATAAAATGTAGCAATGTTAGTTAAAAAATTGTCAAGCCAGGAGATAAAATGTAGCAATGTTGGTTAGATTTTTGTTGAGCCAGGGGATAAAATGTAGCAATGTTAGTTAAAAAATTGTCAAGCCAGACGTCAAAAAGTAGCAATTTTAGAAAGATTTTTTGTCGAACCAGTCGACTTTCTGTTTCAGGTTTAACAGAATTCGTTTGTATCATTCATTCGTGTATGCTTCCATCTACCGTTTGCGCGCAATGGATCATACGTCGGAAATGAGTGTAGTAATGCGTAAACGATGGATGTCTCGACTACAAATCGATCGATAACCTCAAACCTTCACTCCAGTTATAACACACAGATGATAATATTGGCGTGTTGACTATAAACTTGTGGGTGCAAGAGTTCGATTGAAAAATGCAAGTGATTGAGGTACTTGAAGTAAGGGTGATTCAAAATGACACTTTATACGATCTGCTAATTGATCAGACGTATCGATTGATGAGCTACATCCTACAACGTGTTCACACACCGGTAACATCACTGCAAATGTCAATGAATCTAAAACATGTTAAATGCGTCCGATTTTTTTTCTCCTCGAGTCACCATTTTCAATCTGAATAAATACTGATATCAAATTCGTCTAGAATCGTATTTGACGTGTATTTTTGTGCCTTGAAGTGAATATATGTGCCAGTTATCCATGATCATGATGTCAATAGACATAACAATGTCTATGTACGGCAATTTCACTGTTTCTGCTTCTATGTTCTACATTCTCAGTTTAAATCATAAAACAAATCTGGTCAAAGTACAAACAGGGTAAAAATGATATCTGTTGTCAATATTTAGGCATTTTAGAATCCAATATGGCCGCCGAATACTATGAAACTCTATGACAAATAACAGATTGACGATTTCCTTAACAAGAAGACGATGAATCCCCCAAATTTATTTTATTATTTCATACGGACAAGGAACAAGCTTTCATGTGGCAAACCTTGGAGAGAATTGAAGAAGTTTGATTTTCAGAGAATATACATCTTTCCCAGAGGCGTGTTCTACCTTAGTATGATCTACACATCTGTGATGATTCAGTAAATAGAACGAACATATGAAACAAAAAGTGATAACACAGGAAATGTTCAGATCTGCACTATGTCTATTTAAGTTAAAATTATTGAATAATTAACCGTAACGTTGTACGGATTTTGAAATTGATGAAATGTTCTGTAACTTGTGATCATTAGATATATATATCACCATTGAGAGATTAATGAATGAAGGGCAGAGTCAGCAGTGCCGATGTTTTTATGAGTGTATTTGTTTGTTCGGTGTTTATGTGCATGTCCACGATGCAGTCGTCTCGCCTTGTAGAGTTATTTGCTTTGCATAATTTTGACAAATGCCATACATTTCCAAAAACTGATGACGTAATACTGAGTCAAACAAATTCGGCATTTTTAAAGTTATTCTCCATATCGTTTATAGATATCGTTAATTATTCCTAACTTAGACATATTTTCCACACCAACAGCAAAAAAAAATAAAAATGATAAAAATCTAGAGGTCGAGTTCCTTCCCGCAAAATGGATTTAGTAATCAAAATCTAGAGGTCAAGTCCCTTCCCGCCAAATGGATTCACTTGTCGTCAAAATCTGTATTCTCTTGAGCAACTCACCGCTAAAGCAACCTCTTTAATCGCCTGAAGCAGTACTCTCCATGAAAAGCTTTCTAGACAAGAAGCAGATGTTTAGCGTTATGTTTTCAACTTTGACTACAGGTTTATAATCCCACAGGGAAGTTTCTTTGTTTAATCGACTAAATTAGACTGGTTTAGGACTTATCGCGAATTTTACCTGTACTTAAGTTCTCACCACTCTGATAATGTATTTTATCGAAAGTAGGTGACTATATTCTTTTATTCCGAACAAATTTCAGGAAGGAGAAAACACAAACCTGCTAGAAATATTGTTTTCATGGTGGATTATTCTTAACATTTTCAGCATTGCATTAATTCAGTCAATGACGTTGAACAGTGTGTAATCATCACTACAAAACAGTTGTCTAACAGCTGAAGATTAACAATTCTATCATTATTATATAACCTACTATATGTAGAGGAAGACAATTGGATACGACGGAAACGGGCAGAAAATAGCTGTCGCATATCCACGCCAATAATATCTGAGTCGTACTGACGTGGAGCTCCACAGCTGAGCAAAGATATATACGAATCCGAGATGTTGTCACACTCTTTAAGAATGCTCCGAAATCATATCAAATGAATGCATTGGTATTTTCGGTCAGCTATGACGTGCGTGTAGTGAAAGGTTGATTCTTTGATAGGTGAACTAATCTCTTTGAGAGGTTAGATCATCAAATATATGATGCCTATATTCAGTTGGCAACTGACAGGTTTAATTTACAGTGCAAACTTTACTGCTATTCTTAATAATTCCACAGTGACATGACGTAGTAGAAAGCCAATACCTTGCCGTGTGAAATTAAGCGTAAGTAGTAAACCATTCTTTCCCTACAAAGTAAGAGGGTATGCAAATTACACATTAGCATATTATGTAAATCTTTATCAATATGCAAGAACATCACATACGTTCAGGATATGTACGGTGTGTGGTTGGGTTCTGTGATGCAATCCTTCCGAAAGATAGCCATTACTGTATTATAGAATCGTAAATACTTATAAATTGTGAAATGAAATCTGAATGTAAATTATACGTTTCATGAAAATGTATCAAATATAGTTGGTTAATAATAATTACATTTTAACAACTCTGTACACATTTATCATAACCATTACCATCAAGTATGCTATGTACTATACAGCCAATGGTTTGGCTAATAGTAATTTTTGCAAACATCAACGTCTTATCACCTAGACTCTTTATTTCAAAAGCGAGTTTTTACAGAAACTTTGCAACGCCGCCGTTAACTTGTACTTCATTTGAGAAATGTCGGTGTTCTTTTAGCTAGTATTTCATGTAACGAGTAAAATCATATTAATGACATGGGATCCAGTTACCCCGAGAGAAAAAAAATCCAAAACATATGTGGGGTAAATTTCCCTCTCGTTAATGACTCTTGATTATACTTCATTTGTTTGTGTTTCCAGGTTTCATATGTAATCCGAGTCATCAAGTTGATGCCTGCTGCCTGTGACGACTATACTACATCTAGTACATCTACGCATACACATACTTTCGAAGCGGTTTAACGAGGCCACCGTTTTTACTGTTTGCTGCCAAATACAAGATTTGTCTTACTTTGTACAGTGTTTCTCTTTATATAACGAGAGTTTTTATTTTTATTCAACGAGACGACGACAGTTGATTAATAACTAAGCTATAATAGTCATACTAGAAATTTGACTGTTATCAACATTTTTTTGTAGAAACAGTCATACGATTACCATATAAGTGACAAGAATGTAATACTTGAGTTATAAGATTTTTGTGATTTTGTACAAAAGAATGGATATCTTTACACACATACCCCCCCCCCCCCCACACACACACACACGGATGGACGCACACGCACGCACGCACGCACACACACACACGCGCGCGCGCGCACACACACACACACACACACGGATGGACGCGCGCGCACGCACACACACACACATACATACATACATACATACATACATACATACATACATACATACATACATACATACATACATACATACATACATACATACATACATACATACATACATACATACATACATACACATATACTGCTTATATACATACATACATACATACATACATACATACATACATACATACATACATACATACATGCATGCATGCATACATACATACATACATACATACATACATACATACATACATACATACATACATACATACATACATACATACATACATACACATATACTGCTTATGTTTCGTAATATATTGCTTTCTATAATCTTGATATGTAACAGTCAAGTTTATTTGAATCAGGGTGAAATACAAGGATTGTGGTGTTTTTCATAGGTTTTCACACTTGACATCGTAAATGTTGATACGAAAGTTAATAATTATTCAGTTTAAGTAATATTGTTCCATGTAACCTTGTTGCCAATTTCTCGAACCACTTTAGCGGAAAGTAACCGTGTCCTTGCTCTTCTTTATTTTCTTCACATTGTCAATCAAAATATTCACCGTAAGTTACAAATTCTCCTGATGAAAATACTTTGGAAACAAATTAGTCTTTCATAAATGTGCAACGAGGAATAGAAATATAGAGAACATATTAGACATGTATTAGACATTTTCTGTGTTTTCACGGTCAATTGGTCGTCGTAGAGGAGCAAAGGACACCTTATCACACATTCAAATGAACCTCGAAGTCAATTTGACATCGCGAATCTTGATGAAATAACAGAATTTGACCAAGAGACACAATGAGATCTTTGAGTTGATATTGTTTGGTGTGGACTTTACAGTCGAGAAGGTAAATCCTAGTGATAAAATCGATGAATACGTACGTTGTATTGTGGGAAGCGATAACGGTACACTAAGCCGTGAATTGGGTGAGATGAACAAATTGAGTTAATTTGTATAACTACTAGAAAACACAATGTTGAGCTGAAAGTGGTTCACATGGATGTTGAAAATGTTACATTTTCGTACGGTAGATACAAAAGTACATGTAATAGCAAGTCATGGTGCCATGTTGAATTATAATTGTTTATGATCCTTACAATGGACGAGCCAAAATTTGTTCTATTAATTAAAAACGTCAACTTAATTCTAAAAACGTCTGAGTGTTCCATCCACATTCTTATAAGTTAAAAAGTACCGATTTAATTAAAAATGTGATTAAACTACTGACCATGGTAATGGTTGTTTACGTACAACACTAATTAGTCTCCGAAGAGGTAGACTATTACAATATCCGATTTCTTTCAAACCCTCAACAAAGATGATATGTCATATACATGTACACGTCACTTTGTTTCACGAGATATGCAATTTTCACCGAATTGTGTTCACATTTGTAATTAAAAAATCAATATATATGGAAAAACTGTAATGCGTAGAGACTCAATTCAAGTATCTACCCCTATTATTAATTACTAACTTTTTTTAAAGACGTTGAACTTTGACCTTCAGGGTCAATTTACAAAATCCAGTCATGTCCTGCTTATCACAGACACTTTGTAGTATTATTATTTTGTTCAAACTTCATTACAGAGAGAAAGCCCAGAAGTTTCCATTACAATATTATCACATGCAAGCATTCTTGTAAGAAAGTGACCTTTGACTTTGACCTTGACCTTATGGGTCAGTTATCAAAATGAAGCTATGTCTTGCATATATATTGCAGACAGGCTGTAGAGATGTATGAGATGAAGAATTGAAATATATTATACGCGCATTGCTTTTGGTGCTCATATAACTTTTACCTTAATGGTGGCCGTATGCCTAACTCAAACACATGGATATTCCATTCAAGTGTCTATCCCTATATTATTAGGTGTAAACTTTCTTCGACACTTTGACCTTCAAGGTCAATCATCAAAATCCCGCCATTTCCTGCATATCACAGACACTTGTAGTATTCAGTTGTTGCCACTAATTTCTTTTAACATCATGTCACCATTCAGTCACACAGAAGTAAAGTATCAGAGCTGTGTTTACTACAAAGACTTCTTGCCATTGTGTCACTTAAATCGATATTTGGTATCGGATCACCACCAAAATCTACTCAATTGATCATTATCTCACAGGCAATCTTTCCACAAAATTAATGTAAATATATACTTGATGTGTTTACAAAACAAACAAACAAACAGACAGACAGACAGACAGACAGACAGACAGACAGACAGACAGACAGACAGACAGACAGACAGACAGACAGACAGACAGACAGACAGACAGACAGACAGACAGACAGACAGACAGACAGACAGACAGACAGACAGACACACACACATACATACATACATACATACATACATACATACATACATACATACATACATACATACATACATACGTACATACTTACATACATACATACATACATACATACATACATACATACATACATACATACATACTTACATACATGAAAATCATAATATCCGTTCAACTCCCGTTGACTGGGGTAATAAATGTATACTACCCTACTAACCAATGCACTCTCAGCTGTCTTCTGCCCACACATAGAAATTCTTAGAATGCCCTTCAAAAGTTCAACATTCGTTTTGAGTTTGCCATTTTGTCGGTTGTAAGTGCTAACGCCACTTAATTGTCAATTAATCGAAGAATTCCGTTTATTTACCCCGTGCATGTACAAGAGAGGAATTATATTCGAGAAATGAAAATTGGCGTGTGTGCAACGGGCGTTACAAATATAAACGCAGGCCAACGAGGCATGACAAACCATTCACAATACACGTCTAAATAAGAACACGTCTCCAAACGATCACGCTTCTTCTCACATAAAGTGTGAAAAGGTTGTCTTAAAAATACACCAACGAAATGACTTTAGCTGATTATCGACACCTGACGTAGTGACAACATGGAAAAATCATGATGAGACTACGTGAAAAAGTGGTTTGTTTTCGATGTAAATGAGTGGGAGGAGTTAAGAATTAACATTAACTGCTTCGTTATACGCCTTAACGACTGACGCCAAACCAAAATAGGTTTTTACCCAAGAAGGCAATCATTGCAGTAGTTGTTGATATAATCACAGACTGAAGTTTATGAGTTACTCGATTGCATTTGTACAACATAATGGAAGCTAGAAACTCTTGAAAGGCAGTGTATCGTCATCCAGTGCCAAAGGCGGATTTTATCGTCAAAGATAAATTTTTTAATAAAGTCAGAAAAAAAGAGCAGAATTTTGAGTCAGTGCATAACAGTAATTGCATGTTGTTACTATTCCACGCAATTTTTACATCTGAAATTTGAAGTTTAGTTCACTGATTTTTGTCAGACAATCTATTGACAGCTCCACAACAAATGAGTGACGGTTCAAACAAACCAAATGACGAATGAGGTAACGTAGTCGTAATTATTCAAATTTTACACAAAGTAATCAAATTAAAAAGGAAATTTGCATATCCGATTCTTTGTCTTATTTTCAGAGCAGCCTTTTGAGATAGTTCATCTACAGGTCAAGTCTGTGAATAAAACTGTCTTTCTTGCACCTGCTCTTCTAGTTTTCCAAAGCTTTTCGAGAGAACTTGAAATTCTTGAATTAGCGAGAGAGCGAGATTTACAATCTTGTAACTACAGACTGAGGGATTTCCGTGTGTTATATATTAAACGTGATAACTTCCGCTAACATAGCTAAGGATTTAATAATATCTGAAAATTAACCCATAAGCTAACTTTTACAGCTGTTTGACTTTTTTGTTTTACTTTAGATAAATATCTGTTTATGTTATATCAAATAATCTGTCTGCCATAAGGGGATGTTAAGTATTAGCTTTTGTCTGTTTGTCAGGTCTGTCTGTCAACACAATATCACAAAAACCACTGAATTAATTATAACGGAACTTGAGACGCATGTTCTTTATGGTAATTTTTGGAACAAGTTAGATTTTAGTAGAGACTTTGTCCATATTAAGGAGTTTTTGAAATAATGAAAGAGATTTGGGTCCGCTGTCTTGCTTTCAAGGAAATCGATATTTTGTTTATTTTCCCATAAAATGAACTATTTGGCGACCATATTGTACTCTAAATTTTGATGACACTTTGACCTTTATTTTAAAACATTTGTACGGTAACAGTAAACCCCGACATTTTTTCTTGATTTTAATTCAGAATTGGTTTCAGTTTTAATGAACAAAGTAATAGAAAAAGTTTAAACAGTTTCTCTCTAATAATTAAATTTGAATAATATTGCTGTCCCCTATTTTTTCCCCATTTTGATAACATTGTGTAGTATTTGTCATTCTCGACAGCCAGTGCATATTGTTTCTGATGACGCAAGGAAAAATAATATCATTGCCGCAAAGATGGTTGTACTTTTACGGCGATGAGTCTTTATATACTCCACGTTTCAATTTTTTTCTCCAACCTATCAAAGTAGCGAGCCCCTTCAGTAGTAATCGCTTGTGCGTAATTTAGGAAATGGAAAAAAAATGATATACCCACTAATCTATGCAACCTTATGGATCTGATCACATCATTCGGGATTTCATAGATCATAAACTAACGGCATGTTTACCACACAGAATATCTATGCGTTTTCATTTGACGAAAATATATGAATACTGCAAAATATAATATACATTACTCACATCTCGAGATGTCGTGGCTAGACGACAAAGCTTTGAACTTGTACGTGGAGATGCATTCAAATGATATTCTATGATCGAAATCCAAACTTGAAGATTACAACAGAATAAGAACAGTACAGATAATCAGTTGACATATACATGAACTCGACTTTATTAAATATTTGTGTGAGTAACCTATTTTCAGTACTAGAACAAGGTAACCTGAGTAGAACGTGTTTTTTCTCCGATCGTGTTTGTTACCACCCGTAGCGGTACAAACGTTTGTCTTGTACAAGTCGATATGTATTTGGTTTCAGATACAGGCAAGCCTTTAGGGGCTTAGATGTTGAAAGCTCATTGTTGTTCTAACAAATTTGTTAGATTAATACTCAATAACGACTCCATGCTTCGCTGCCTTAATTCATTTATCATATGGGAGATGAGAACTGAGTGTATAATCAGTTGACAGTTACAATGTACCCCGAAGTCTTTCACTACAAATTACAACCCATCTTTATTAAATTCAAACATTTCATTCAAGTACATGGCTCCATAAACGAATACAAGTTTCTAAGTCCAAACATCAATCTGTCTTGTTTCAACTGTATATCGTTCACTCTCAGTCCATCTGTGTATGTAGTCAATTTTAAGTCTACTATAAGATCTATCAACATTGGACTTGTCTCTTTTCAAATACTTTGAAAATCGTTCACTCATGGTAGAATCTAAACAGTTAATACACCCAGTCTACACTACAGTATACAGTACATACGCACTGTACAGAGGGGAAACAGAGTTTAGTTGAATCGAGACACGAGTTTGTTCTTTTCACAGGAAGATACTAGGTCGAAAGGCTTCCCTTACAACCCACAAGAAGCAAACTGTTCCAAATCCGTAATGTCAAAAACACAAACGGTCACCCTCTTTTAATAATAATTGCGTTATACTGCGTTGCCAAGAGAACTGCCATTCACTGAGAACTGCCATTTTACAAGATAATTGTCAATGGTTTATTTCATCTTTATTCACACCTCTATCCTTGCTTACACTTACAGAAAAAATGTCATGCGTTTGAAAGTTTAAAACTCCAATAGTCATGATTTCCAAAAATTATGACAAAAAAAATCTGCCTTTCATTGTATGATATTTCCAAACCCTATTTTTGAAGTTAAAAGAACAACGCATTCTGAAGATACGAAAAGTGGCGGTTATGACTCTTCTATCGGTGTATCACGTTTCTTCACGCCCATATTAC
The DNA here is from genome assembly GCF_964340395.1 of Glandiceps talaboti. Classification (NCBI taxonomy): domain Eukaryota; kingdom Metazoa; phylum Hemichordata; class Enteropneusta; family Spengelidae; genus Glandiceps; species Glandiceps talaboti. Next base: position 671,019 of record NC_135564.1, on the reverse strand, counting down.
CATGGCAACACTTTCACATGCGTGCTTTGACATGATAACGGTAATTACTGAGAGATATACAGTTGAGATTTAGCACGTCTTAATTAACATATATAACTTGCATTTGGTACACGGTTTTGTGTTAAAGGCGGGAAAAAACTTGCGCAATTCATTCTTTGTACAGAAACTTCATCATTTTTTGTTTCCAACTGCCAATATATTGACAAGTACATGTAAACCTTGACATATGTGATTACTTCCGATTGTTAGAATACAGTCATACGTTTAAGGAAATTTCTTTGCATCAATTTACAGTTGCAAAATGATACTTGTAGGTTTTCTTCAATGTAAAACTGAAAATCAACTGCAACCTATATTCGTTGTGAGCCGAGTTTGTGATTATGGTAATTTTTTACATTTACAAAGAACTCTGTCTGATGACAGAATGGTAAGATATTTTAACAAAATTTTCTCAAATCAACTGGACGATTTCCAGGTTGGAAGAAGGTATAGACTAAGTTACACTACTAGAGTTAAATTAATATATTAAGAAGTTATACATGAGATATACTCACAAACACAAGAAGTACAGACGTCACCCATGTTTTCCTTTCTGCTGTTGATATTTTCGCTGACAATTTTGGCGCACGCAATAGTGATACGATTACGAGGCATGCACATGTGAACGGTTTTCGGCGGTAATTGTAGATGTAACAACGGTTTCCTCTTCGTAGATGAGTAAATGAATATTTAAACAGAAAACTAGAGGAGAAATGTGTCCGAGTTCTAAGAAACAAAGGTTTTTTCTTACGTGCCCGACTTATCAGGCATATGTCAGTCGTACGTACACCGGAAAGTGGTAAATGTGATACGGTATGGCAATTATGAACCTACGGTGATGGTGAGTGAGTTATTGCCCTCTCTCCTCCGGCTTCGCAATCTTGTATTTGTGCATAAAATAAAACTACTGAGCTTTTGATTCACGCTCCTTACAAACACATAAATAAGTCTGCAATTTCACAAATTTATGGAGAGATTCACAGAAACTCAATCTTGAGTTGGCGTTCATGACGAAACGATCGATTCAACTCCATTGGACTTCGTTTCACGTACGCAGTATAATGCATCCACTTTTAACATTGTACCATGCGCCACCAGATGCACCAGTCAATTATTCAAACGAGTTAGGTCAACAGATACAAATGTATCAATGACGTCACCAATTAATCATATCGTCTCCTGTTTGTAGCAGTGACTCTAAATACGTCTCAATGTTTCAAGTTCATCAAAAATTATGCTTTTGCTAGTTTCATTATTAGTTCACCTTTTCTGGGGAGATCTGTTCGAACAGTGCCCATCAGTGGCTCATAATTTGAAGGTTTCTGGATGTCAATTTACACAATGTTATTGATCGCTTAGAAACTTCACCGTGCTTTCACGTATCTACTGATATGAGAGGACACATGCATTATACATCGATGCGTTTCCGGTTGTCCAACTCTTCCTCTGTTGTACTTCTTGGAATTTAATCAGCGTCATTTGCTGGTCGGTGATATATCTTGGTCATTTTATTAAAGGAGACAGCCTAGATGGAAATGCGACATATCCTCCTAGATCGTGATGATGCGTACAAAACAACAGAAAGAGACAAACACACACACATTGCAACTTTGCTGAAATGAAGTTGTACTGTATCATGAACTGAACACACTTTCTAATCTTCCTACAAAACTGAATACAATACATGATGACTGTGATAAATGTCTACAGATGTACAAGTGTTCTCTTACTACCCATCATCATCATCAGCATCATTTATACATTTCATCCTTCCAACATGCCTTGCTGATCAGGAAGATTTGATACTAGATTCAGTACATGTTATCATTTTTGATTCACGCCAGGAATATGAAATCGGTTTGAATATATTAATATCTTATTTTAAATGGCTTGGAAGGAAGGCCAAGAATAAATTGTTTACGTCCAAAGAACTTTAACTTGACTGTAAAATGGCCCCTCATTTCAAGATGCAATTTATTGATTATTTTGTGTGTTGACTTTGTATATTGATATTATTTTTTCAGTTTCGACATTTTCCTTGCCTGTGCTTTAACATACTACCTATTGTTGGACATGATTTAGCAATATATTTGTTTGTCAACGAGTTCAATGATGTCTGGTAGAGAATATGAATTTAACAAACGACGCTATGGAAATGATAAAATGATAAAAAATGAATTGAAGTATTGATGATTACATGTTAATATACAAGGTTGCCTTGTTCATCAAATACCATTCTTATTATTACGTGTGGACAGGTCTTTAATTGTACTAGTTGTGATTATGTGGAAACTGTCACATGTGGACAGGTCTTTAATTGTACTTGTGATTATGTGGACACTGGCACATGTGGACAGGTCTTTAATTGTACTTGTGATTATGTGGAAACGGGCACATGTGGACAGGTATTTAATTGTACTTGTGATTATGTGGACAATGTCACACGTGGACAGGTATTTAATTGTACTTGTGATTATGTGGAAACTGTCACATGTGGCCAGGTGTTTAATTGTCCTTGTGATTATGTGGAAACTGGCACATGTGGACAGGTATTTAATTGTACTAGTTGTGATTATGTGGATACTGTCACATGTGGACAGGTATTTAATTGTACTTGTGATTATGTGGACACTGTCACATGTGGACAGGTATTTAATTGTCCTTGTGATTATGTGGACACTGTCACATGTGGACAGGTATTTAATTGTACTGGTTGTGATTATGTGGACACTGTCACATGTGGACAGGTATTTAATTGTACTACTTGTGATTATTTGGACACTGGCACATGTGGACAGGTATTTAATTGTACTAGTTGTGATTATGTGGAAACTGGCACATGTGGACAGGTATTTAATTGTACTACTTGTGATTACGTGGACATTGTCACATGTGGACAGGTCTTTAATTGTACTAGTTGTGATTATGTGGACACTGTCACATGTGGACAGGTACTTAATTGTCCTTGTGATTACGTGGACACTGTCACATGTGGACAGGTATTTAATTGTACTACTTGTGATTATGTGGACACTGTCACATGTGGACAGGTATTTAATTGTACTAGTTGTGATTATGTGGACACTGTCACATGTGGACAGGTACTTAATTGTCCTTGTGATTATGTGGACACTGTCACATGTGGACAGGTATTTAATTGTACTTGTGAGTATGTGGAAACGGGCACATGTGGACAGGTATTCAATTGTACTTGTGATTATGTGGAAACTGGCACATGTGGACAGGTATTTAATTGTACTTGTGATTATGTGGACACTGTCACATGTGGAGAGGTATTTAAATACGTGTGATTACGTGGACACTGCACATGTGGTACGACTGCCAAACACCTTCAAGGCAACCATACTGGAACAGGTCAGTTGTCCCTACAGCCTCAGCTCGGTAACGTTGTATGCCCTTGGTCATTACCAACCCTCAATCTGATTTGATTTGAAGTTTGATGCAGAGAATACGGTTCGATTTCTTTATTTACCTGCGAGTCTGTTTCATTCATTTATTGTCTTATGTTTCGAACGAGAATTTCTATTATACAGAGTCGATCGCAGAGACTACATATTATGCAGAGCCAGATCTCAGAGACTACATATTATACAGTGTCGATCTCAGAGACTACATATTATAGAGTCGATCGCAGAGACTACATATTATACAGAGCCAGATCTCAGAGACTACATATATATTTTTAATGGCCTGAGGTCAAATGTAATGTGTCACATCCTACTCGCAATCTAGTACGTTAGAAGCACATGGGAATGCAATAATGTAGTTTTGTAGTGAAGAAACACTTTGTTTTATATTTGTATCAATTGAAAGTCAATATCATAAGCTTTCCAATGTGGTGTAGTTTGTTTTTTGCTAGTTTACTGGAGTCACGATGACCTTATCTTTAAGGGTAGGATTACATATGAGAATAACAATTTGCAGGAAGAGTCGAGTAATAACTCTTCTTGAAACATTCCCGGATAGACTGCTCAAGTAAGAAATGTCTTTTTAACTTTCACATCCACTATATTGTCAAAAATACCACCACACCTTTAGGCCTAAGACAGCTGATTCCCCTTCCCCCTAGCCTAGCTGCTAGACCTCGGGTGTTATTCCGAAACAATACGATAATCTTCGTTCGCTATCGTATCGGAAGAAAGCCCGAGCGTCTAGCACCAAGACTACCTTCCTCATACAAATTAGTCTTTGCACTGCAGTGAAATACCGCAAGTATGCAAGTTACTGTATGCACATGAGCGTACGATCGTTGTGATAAACAGAATGTAATTAGTAACAACACCACCCCATGATCACGATGATGCGTGAGTGCCTATGCTATTGCTCGTAGTAATATCGACACTAGTCCTTGTGGTCTTTCCTGCTAGTAGTGCTATACTTTCAGTCACTGTGCTAGTGAAAGTACGGTCGCAGAGAACAAGTAGAACCCTCGTGCTGCATGTAAATACCCCAACTACGTTTGAAAAACACACCCAAGCACAATGATAGCAGTATTGTGCATGGGCAGCTGTATAGCTTTTTTTGGTAGTCTGAGTGTAAAGTGAAGATCTAACGAGCGATACCCTAACTACGAACACTCGACATTGTGGAACGTCTGACCACCCTTATGGGGGCGCTGTTACAACTATCTCACCCCTTGTCAGCATCGACTATGCCAGTGGACTCGGACCACTATGGCCTGAGCCGTGAAATACAATAATGTGACAAACTTACAACCCCTACCAACGGGATTGGACTTCGGTTTCTTCCGCCCCTGTTTATCTGCTTGTTTGTCCATTTGTGTAAACAAATCCTGTGTTTAAAGTGTTATCTATGAACCTATGGAATATTCAATAAACCACTCCCTGGGGATGGTATACCAGTCGATTTTGAACCAAGGGGGTGGGTTATCGCTATTAATAGTATATTACACCAGTATATTGAATAAAAATCTGAAACAAGAAAAGAACTAACAATTTATGGTTTCGTCTGCCGCACCCCCCCCCCCCTATGAATAACTTGTATAACAGTGAAGCTGCAAGACAGTTGATATCCACCATGAACGCCACGCCGCGTGTCCCACAGCTGCAGTGACTGGATATATTTTGTCTGCTACTTGGTTTGATAATCTGTACATTGATCGGCCCAATTAAAAGTACATTTGTGAATAAACCACCTGTTGCTTGACTTAAGGTATTACTTGAAATGGTTGGTATAGGGCATGCTTTGCATACAGCTTCGCGAAGACAGAGAGCGAGATGTTGACCGCAGGTTGATTACATTGTATGTTTATACTACAGTAGACTTTCGGGTTTGGGGATTCCCCACTCGGATTGATAACAGATATCTTGGACAGGATCCCAGACAAATTTCGTAATTGCATAATGGTAAGTCGGTCAGTGTAAACTCTTACACTTGCTTTTGTTTATGACGTGTGTACGTACCTGTTTCCACTTCTAGCTCTGCACCTGCCGAGTCGCGAACCGTGCATGCCTTGACCTCGGTACATGTAGTAGGCGATGATTTGTACAAATACGCGATCACTCGGTTGCTTTCGAAATTTCCTTCATAATTTCTCATAAACTCTTCCGTCTCACTGAGAAAATCTTCCCCTGACAATCCACAGAGTTTACTATCACTGCACTGAGCAGAATGCAACGTTCGGAGCAGACGACAAACATTGACTTAACTTGGACGCGTGCCAACTTTATTAACATTCATTTTAGACATGTTAGACGTGCTAGTTTGATGTCTAGACCAATCAGATCTCTCGATTTGCGTCACCAATATACTTGTATAATATAACAATGCATAAGCTTATGTTAATGATGGCACACTATATACCTTTCCTGGTAACTATCATGAGATATATCTAAAAGTACACTGACTAACTTATGGCTATTATACCAGAGCCACACTGGTTTGTTGTTTCCAATGGTTATAAATATAAACCTGGAATTATCCAGCAAAATTCTCTGGTTTTCGTTATATCACCACTTATTTTCGTAGAAGAAATGTAACGTTCGCCAAACTAATCCCATGATGATTATATTTAAACTACTACATTCAGAATGAACTTGTCTGCCATGATAAGTTCCTTCTACTGTAAGCAAACTGTCATCTTGTCCCTAGATGTTGAGATATATCATTGATTTACACAGCCACAGGTAAATGTCTTTATTACTTTATGTCTGGCCAGAATGGAACTCTTACAAGGGGGCTACACTATGAAAGACACATATAGGCACCACGTGTGTATCAATGTTTTCAATATTTTATACATGTATCCGTTTATCCCGGGGATATACCACTGGTACCTGTCAACAAAGTATTTTAAAAAACTCTTTCCCGAGCGGGATAAATACCGAAAGTACCTTGTATGTGTCCATCGCGATTGGGATAATTATCCAAATTGGGAGATATTCCTGACTGTTTGGCGCTATGCTACAGTAACTTGTTAAAGTTAGAATTGCCCGAGGTCTCGTGGGATGGGTAGACTGGGTTTCTACGCATGCCTATAAGAGTCGCCAACTTAGGAATCTGTTTACTAAAGCAATGGGGATCATAACGAAAAGACTTTTACGGAAGGACACAGTGAATGGAACTCACACAAAAATTTAATTTCATTATACATGTATGAGTATTTCACGAATTATGTTTGCAAGGGTATAATTATATCATTTCCAAATATTTTTCTCCATTCAGCCATAAACTATTCGTGACCTAAAGGTTATGTCACACGTACTTTCCTCGTCTAACTGGAGAAAAATATCAGGAAATAATTTGTAGTTATTGTTTTTGGACATGCTGATATAAGTATATACTGTCGGCTTTATAGTTACCGAACTCACAGCTGAATTGATTTTTAACATTCAGCTGCTGACAAATAACCCGAAAAAGGTGAACAACAAAGAAGTGATGTTAAGTTTATAGTGGGACAAATAAAAATTATCAAAACTCGTAAATAATGGGTAAAAAGTTGTATTATGTTAATATATATTAACATAATACCTTTAAATGATAGTCAAAAAACTGAATGGACAGAAGGAACCAAGGAGTGGTGTTATGTATTGCGAGTACTTCAGAACGAATTACTCATGTCAGAATACTGCACGCATGTTTTCCACTAAAAATACGCACACTATTGTACATAAGCGTAGTGATACCGGGTATAGGGTGATTCTATTGTACATAGGCGTAGTGATACCGGGTATAGGGTGATTCTATTCAACTTATCCATCAATCCATAAATAACAACCAATTCATTTAAAACAAATTAACAACAAAACAAAACAAATCAACCAATCAGTAGCGCATCTGCTATAGGTCCAAATGTAAATATGCAAAATGATAAATTTAGGGTTTCTAGCTTTCAAGTTTTCAGTTATGATCTCTCTCTCTCTCCCTTGGCTCTGGAACAGTGGAATGCACACGTAAAGAAATGTCAGCAAACTTATTGTAAGATTTCCTGATGACCCTTCTTTGAAAATGTAGCGAATAAATTGACCAACCATTGTGAATTTATCAGATATACGATATTTAGTGGAAATCGAATTAACCTTCAAGTCAAATCCTGCTGAGTTTTCAAGTGTACTAGTGCCCCTTGGTGGACCTATTTTTTGTCAGTAACCTGGTGAATGGATACACAACTTCGTGCATATATCTGAAGTACTCTGTCCTCTGCAATACATAAAGCCACTCCTTGGTTCTGTCTGTCCATTCAGTTTTTGTGACAATCATTTAAAGGCACAGTTGCTTCAACGCCCTCAAAATGCGTGAAATCGTTCATCTTCAAGCTGGCCAGTGTGGTAACCAGATTGGTGCCAAGGTAAGGTTTGACATACACACAAAAATCATCAATTATTCACAGTTTATCAACAATTCGGGTAACTTCTACATTTTTCCCCTGACTGAATAATTATTTTTTCGATGGGCTCCCGTTATGATAACTGCACAGGCTCTCCCTAGAGTCAATACATCGTTTTGAAATAGAGCTGAATTTACTTGAAAACTTGTCCCGAAGTGTCCGTACAATAACTAGTATGAGACAGCGAATTGCAGTATGATCTGCAAATGTATGGTCAGGAAATGATAAACAGACGAAATTCGATGACGTTAAAATTGATAACAGAATTTAGTCGATGAAGTAAACCTTCATCAAGTTCAGACACATTTTGTTGATATATACTTATTCGAATAAGCTCACCATACTCATGGTGATAGATAAATGTCAAACTTTGAAAATAGATGCATCACTGATATATCGCTAACGGGTTCTTTGAGTTTACTGTTTACTGGTTGCTAACGTTACAATACACAAACTACATCAAGTTATTGTCAACCAGGTGTCCAGTATGTATTTAACATTGACCACTGCCTAACGTATAAAACATATATTCTTGCTTGTATTACTAACATTTTTCACTTGGTTCCACCATTTGGGATTTAGTATGCTTACTTTCGATGGCTGTCTGAATAATCGATGACGCCGTTTTAACAGGGTCTACTTAAAGTCTTTCTTGACTGTTCTCATTTGTATTCTTCAGAGTGTCCCTGGCAACTTTTCGACTAAAGTACAATCATGTACCTTAGGGCCATTTTAAGGAGAGTCTTAGACAGTGTTTTATCTAACAAACAAGGCTTTGTATTGTCAACGTGCTCAGACAAGTAAATGAGCAAGGACATTATTCAAGCGATTCAATTAGGCATGGACCACTTCCTTGCGACAATTCATATATGTGGTATGTGGAAAGTTGACACAGAGAATTGCCAGAATTCTCATAACCAGCATGACTTTGGTCGATCCAAAGTTTTAAGGAATTTGGTACTTGGTCGATCATGCCATCAACAATTGGTGGGCGCTACGTTGCAAAGATGAATTGGAGTTTATTGAGTACGTGAGGCTATGTGAATTAAGCCATCGTCTCGAGTCCTTCATTAGCATTCGTTGTGGTGGCTATGCCGACTTTTTTTCAGTGAAGAACCTTCGGGCCATTTAAGAATAGATTTGCAAAGACTGTCATCTGACAAGTGAGACTTTAAAACCTTAACATGTGTTGACACATCACTGGTCTGTACTGTCGTGTTGGCTGAATGAAAGGGCAATTGTCAATTGGTCATCACCGTGTATGATATATGTTGGGTAATAGGAGAGGTTATAATTACTGGTTGGCCTGGAGTCACCCCGAGCAACGATTTGGGACAAACAAAAAAACAACATTCAACATTTTCTAACAACAAAAAGCAATTGTCTCCTTGACGTTGGTTTGATGATGTGTAACTAGTAGTTACCCGGATGTAGATTCGACCAAGTATCACATACGTGACTACTTTCTTCTTAAAATAAAACCTATGATCCACCCCAGTTTGACTTTTTCCTATAACATGTAAAATATATTTAAGTGAATAAAAAGATAGTCATTCAAGCTGTACACATATTGAAGATTCTGTGTGGGTGCTGAGTGGGTTGAGTTATAGCTCTTTTGACAACTCTATTGTTCATTGGTACTCGACAGCGTGATGTCATCCATGGAAATGTTCTGCCATGAGTTGATGTTTTGTCTGCGTGGTGTACCTCTAAATTTAGGGCTGAGTACACGCGTATAGCTTCAATGCTGGACACAGAACAAGGTTACCTAGCAACAAGAACTTCGTCCGTTAATTTAACAGTTTGATAAACTTGCTTTCGAAAGTCCTGATCAGTATTCCAGTAGACATCTCACAAATGATCATGAAAATATAAATGAGACAGTTCTTACTATGCTAAATCTGATTTCACTTTTCTGTCTCAGTAATATTAGAGTGGCACTTGTTAAATAACACCTCGTATATCTTTCTAATTATGCACAAACAAACATCCTTCGAAATGTTGACCCATAGCTACAACAAAATTTGCTATTATTATGTTTTCCAGTTCTGGGAAGTCATCTCCGATGAACACGGTATCGACCCAACCGGTACCTACCATGGCGATTCCGATCTGCAGTTGGAAAGAATCAACGTATACTACAATGAAGCCACTGGTGGCAAATATGTACCCCGTGCTGTCTTGGTAGATTTGGAGCCAGGAACCATGGACTCTGTCCGTTCTGGACCATTCGGCCAGATCTTCAGACCAGACAACTTCGTCTTTGGTAATTTTTACACTTCACTCTCGTTACTGTTTGGTATATGATTCTCACCCTACCATTTTAGGCAGCTTGGTGTAAATAAGATAATTAAATAATAATTAGTCTAAGAATGATGAATTTAACATTTTCGATTCTCCATTTCAGGCCAAAGTGGTGCTGGTAATAACTGGGCCAAGGGTCACTACACAGAGGGTGCTGAACTCGTAGATTCAGTTTTAGATGTCGTGAGAAAGGAGGCCGAGAGCTGCGACTGTCTTCAAGGTTTCCAACTTACACATTCCCTTGGTGGTGGTACCGGTTCTGGTATGGGCACTCTCCTCATCAGCAAGATCCGTGAAGAATACCCAGATCGTATCATGAACACATTCAGTGTTGTACCATCACCAAAAGTATCAGACACTGTGGTAGAACCATACAATGCCACTCTCTCAGTTCATCAGCTGGTAGAAAACACAGATGAAACATACTGTATTGACAATGAAGCCCTGTACGATATCTGCTTCCGTACCTTGAAACTGACCACCCCAACATACGGTGACTTGAACCATCTCGTTTCTGCTACCATGAGTGGTGTCACTACCTGTCTCCGTTTCCCAGGTCAACTCAACGCTGACCTCCGTAAGCTGGCAGTCAACATGGTACCCTTCCCACGTCTTCACTTCTTCATGCCAGGTTTTGCCCCTCTGACCAGCCGTGGTAGCCAGCAATACCGTGCTTTGACTGTACCAGAGCTGACCCAACAGATGTTTGATGCCAAGAACATGATGGCTGCTTGCGATCCCCGCCATGGCCGTTACCTCACCGTTGCTGCTATGTTCCGTGGCCGTATGTCTATGAAGGAAGTCGATGAGCAGATGTTGAACGTCCAGAACAAGAACAGCAGCTACTTCGTTGAATGGATCCCCAACAACGTCAAGACCGCTGTCTGTGATATTCCACCACGTGGTCTGAAGATGTCCGCCACCTTCATTGGTAACAGCACCGCCATCCAAGAGCTCTTCAAGCGTGTGTCCGAGCAGTTCACTGCTATGTTCCGTCGTAAGGCTTTCTTGCATTGGTACACTGGTGAAGGTATGGATGAAATGGAATTCACTGAAGCAGAGTCCAACATGAATGATTTGGTGTCTGAATACCAACAGTACCAGGATGCCACAGCTGAAGAGGAGGGGGAATTCGATGAGGAGGAAGGTGAACAAGAGGAAGAACAATCCTAAACAAAGAAAAACAACCTCGACCGGCTACAACTCCGTCACAAACTATAAAACTTGAAACTTTCGTTTTCTATAGTAATCAGAAAAATGAAACATTCCAAACTGTATTTAGTACGACTTGTTCCGACATCACATGACTACAATATGACAAATTCAGTATCAGACTGTATTTGGTACGACTTGATCGTCTCTACATCACATGATTACAATATGACAAACTCAGTATCGGACTATATTAGCACGACTTGATCATCTATACATCACATGACTAAAATATGACAAATTCAATATCAGACATTAAAAAGACACAAATACATAAATGATACAAATAATCGCCTTCATTGATTTACTAGACAATGTGCTTACAGTGAAGGTCTTCCAGTGCTTCCAAAGTTTACCGTCAATCTAAAGCTGGCGCTTAAATTCTGTTGCAAATAAAGTCGTAGCGTTGTCTTAGTAACCTTAACTCGTGTCGTATTGTTTGATGTGTATGTATGTATGTATGTATGTATGTATGTATGTATGTATGTATGTATGTATGTATGTATGTATGTATGTATGTATGTATGTATGTATGTATGTATGTATGTATGTATGTATGTATGTATGTATGTATGTATGTATGTATGCATGTGTGTGTGTGTGTGTGTGTGTGCGCGCGCGCGTGCGTGCGTGCGTTTATGTATGTGTGTGTATGTATGTATGTCTGTCTGTGCGTACGTATGTAGGTATGCATATGTATGCGTGTTTATGTGAGTGCATGTATGGTCAATGAATTTGCATAGGTTGAAATTGTGATAAAAAGTTAAGCATTAAGCTAGGAAGGGACGGCAATAAAAGATATTTCCTGTGCCACAAGTGTCCGCAACTGAGAATCGCACATTCAAAAGTGAAATGATTCCTTTTTCAAATCGATTACTGCACAAAATTGAATTTCATTGAATGCACCGAAAGGATCACAAATGTGAGCAGGCAAAGATACGTGTAATTAATGCAATGATTCTCATCGGGGTGGTTTATAACAGATGATTTTTGGTTTTAGCAACCATTCGGCTTTGAAAAAAGTGTGCACTTATTCAATGTATATATTAAAAGCATGTGTGTTGCGTATCAACTGCGCAACGAGAAAACAGACGAAGATTCCATATAAAAGGTTGGTGGCGCTGTAGTGGGTTTATGAACCGGGACGGGCGCGTCACGGTTCACAGAAAGCTCTTTTTGGAGTGGCGTTTTCTCAGTATTAATATTTTATATATGAGTGTATTCATGAACAACCAAAGGCATTATTATTGTGAGTATTATTATACTCACAAAAAAAGTTTGACTTTCACATCCTACTGTAACGTTTATTGTTTTCTTTCAATTTTGCTATCTTGTATTTACTGCATACCTATTGCTGTACTGGTAATTCATTATCAATTGCGAAACACACACAAACACGTAGACACAATCATCTGTGATACCATCGACAATGGAGGGGAGGTACTGAGTCTATGGTGGTATGAGTGAGAAAGTAAAAACTTTTAAAGTACATCAGCTATTCAACTATTTTGTACTCTCATAGACAGATAACTATAACACATTGATAATGATATACCAAAGTAACTATCAACAACAAATCAACAACCAAATAGCCATATATAGATAACTAGTCAACCCAGCTATGTATACTAGAATATAAGGTCCAGTTATAGGATAGAGATAGCTTTTTGAAGGATTAACACAATGCATTCATAGAGGTAGTCTTGTAATAAGACTTGGATCTGTACTCTAGAGGTTGCTAAACAAAAGCCACAGGTGACAGTACCTCTGGTACACAAGCCCTCAACACTACCTTGGTCAGTATGTGACCTGTGGTTGCTTTAAAACTAGCAGAATTGCTGGACGGTCTAGCAGCTAGATTAAACACAAAGGCAGCAATGGATGTTTTTGTTGTTGAGAAAGTTACATATGGGGTTGTTCTATAGTATTACAGGTCAGTGCTAGGGTAATAATTATAGTGTTATGGTTATGACATACATTGTGGAAAGATGTTTTTTAATATTGATTACTATATATATAGTTATCAAGGAGTAAAATGGTCAGGTAGTATTCTTGAGATTATCATCATAATACTACATTATACAGTAATTATGTATCTGTGATGAATATCATCAATCACAAACACAGACATGTTTTTAGAAATGCAATCATTCACCATATCCTATACGACCAATAGTGGCAGTGTTTAATCAGTAATACAAGGCCTTAGGGTGTCATCAGGAATGTTTTCTTGACTCTAAGTGTAACCACTAGCAACTGAAATAAAATTGAAACCCTCATAGTAAGTCAGCAATCTTTTTATTAGAAAACTGTCTCTGATAGCTGAATATAACAATTACTGTTGTCGGTATGAAATATCACAAACAAGTAACTTTGGGAAAAAATACATTACATTCTTTTATAGAGAAAAAAATATGAATTGAAAAGTGAAAATGACACAAGAGGCACCACTGACCCTGAAGTGATTTTTTTTTTTGAGGCAATTAAGGTGAAATCATTACGCCTTCAATAGATGTGTTGTTGATAGCTACATGTGGAAGTAAAGATTGGCAGTTAGGATCAGTTAAGTGCTGAAAAGAACCATTTATACAGTCATAGTGTTTGTGACAGTTTTATAACACATCACGTGGAGGAAGGTCACCTCATTTAAGCATCTGATTTCATCTGATTTTTTTAACAAGTCTAAGAGCATATATTCAGATATATCAAGATACCATACACATATGCTGCTTTAGTAAACTGTTGCAAATTAAAATTGACTTTTCTGTACAAAGCCCAATCAGATATAAAAAGAAATTACGCATTACTGGAGAATCGTTGCAACATTTTGCAAGGGAAGCTATATAAAGTGTAGAGAGATTTCATTTGTGCTAAATACAAACAAGTGAGACTTAGATTTATGTCTGTTTATATGCTTCATTAAGTACAAAGTGTCAATAAAACTGATTTTGAGTTATACTAATCATACTAAGCAATAAAGTGAGTTAGTATGCCACACGCTACATCAAAACAGCTCAAGGTGTAAATTTCTTTATTTACATAATATGACACTCAATATAATGAATGCATGAATAAAATCTGCATTAATGCATCAAATTCAAATATTAAGGGGTATTTACAATCATTAAGTATAAATAAAATAAGGAGTCTTTCACCCTGAACAATTGACATAAAAATCACTCTTCTGGCTCTGGGGCTGGGGCTGGGGCTGGCTCTGGCTCTGGGGCTGGGGCTGGGGCTGGGGTTGGAGTGGCTGCAGGTTCTGTAGAGACAGCCTCTTCAGCATCTGTAACAGGTACACTTTTTGCTGCTTCTGTGTCAGTTGTTTCAGGTTCAATTTCCTCTCTGATTGTTCCTAGTTGTCGCATTTCAGATGACACTTCCCCAACACCTTCACCTTTCTGTTCACCATCTGAACCTGACTCATCCTGAGATGACTCGCCATCAGTGCCAAATACTTTCTTGTTTTCATCATCTTTTTCACTTTCTTCTTCAGACGGGGGTGGAGTTAGAGTGAATGGAGGAGGGAATATAACATACAGCTCTTTCTGTAGTTCTTTGGCGATTTCCTGCAGGTTGGTTTTAACATTATCATGTAGATCTAGGTCTTGGACCACTTCCCATGTTCCTTTATGAAATTTGACTGGTAGAGAATAAACCAGACTATCAGGTAAATCATACCAACCTGTGGTGGAAAAAAAATGAGAATTAGTTGGTTTTGCAATGTGATCTTTTAATACAGTGTCTCTATTATGGTAAGATGTCAAGCTAGGGAGTTTGGGTTAGGATGAATAGTTTTGGCCTCCCTAGCTTAAACCCAATATCTGCTGTCAACCACAAATAGCCACTTTGCTATGAGGTGATATTTCAAAAAGATGGGACATCTGGTTACTTTTTACAAAACTAATACAGTACTGTACTGCTCAAAAATCTTTCTGTACTTTACAGGAGGATGTAACATGAATAGGTGTGTTCTAGCTTAGAAAAACAGATATCTAGGCAGACTATTTTAAGTTTTACCCCTACCCCCTCTTTGATATTTTAAACAATATAATTAATATTAATATTTAACAAACCTTCAGAGATGACACCAAGTGAATATATACGGTCTTGAGATGAGCCTTTCCACCAATCTGCTAACATGGTTGTTATCGCTGATGCAGCTGAACATGAGGCGACATGACCAAGTGCAGTTTCTACACTTTCTCTATGAGTTTGCAGCAATTCTAGATATTCAGTATCTAACCATTTATTATCATGTACCATCTCAATCACAGGTCGAGAATAGAATGGTGGTCCCCAGATTGCACCATCATAGCCATGAACACAAGCTCGTTTGACATCAGTATATGTGGTACCATTGATATTGCCCCAAACCAACAGATCAACAACACCAGCTGAATTGACTGCAAGTCTCTTAGCAATTATTGCTTTAGCATAGTTTTCACGTAGCCTTGCTTGTGCTACAAAGTTCTGTCTAGGAATGGATGGTGCTGAGTGACTCAGTAGATAAGTATTGAAATTTACAGGTCCGTTACCCGCAACAACTACTCTGACATCTTTGTTTGCTACCTCATCTAATACTTCACCACGTGATGTAAATATTTCGGCATTTTTCTTGAGCCATTCTTTTCTGTCCATATCCTTGCCCTTTTCAATTTCATCCAACATAATGACAACATGTGCATTTTGCAACGCTTCTTTAATATCGGTTACTATGGTTACATCTTTCAGAAGAGGACACGCTAAATCTTCAGCTTCCATCTTGACTCCTTCTAGAGCAGGCAAACAGTTTTCTCCTTCACTGAATAACCTCAGCGACACCTCCATGTTACTTCCAAAAACATCACCGCTGGCTATTGCTTGTATTGAACTGTATGCAATTGGACTTGTAGCATTGGTAATACAGATGTGTAGAGGTTTACTCAGACTCTTTATGTGCTCTTCCTCTGTTGTGATGATCAACTTGGTCTCCAAGTTCTCTGATGAAACCTTCTTCATGTCGTCACTTGACATTGGAGACTTGATTCCATAGTATCCCATGGCATATTCCTGGAATTCATTGGCCCCACCAATTAGCATACCTTTCCCTCCACGGTCAACTAATTCCCTCCATACAATCGGTGATTTCTTATGAGCCCAGTTATGTCTCTTACATGTGTCTGTCAACCAGTTCTATTAAAAAACAATGAAAGACAAGATAAATACAGCTGACAAGTTACAATCAGAGATTCTATCCATAGGTAAATGATAAACTTTTTAACAAGTTGGTATTCATCATCAGTTACTGTTGCACCCTCCTACAACATAACTGACATGTCTTTTGTTTATCCATATTGTACATTTATCTTATATTATTTTTTGTATATGTTTACTTTCATTCTTTTCCATTCATTACACAACTTCAAAGCCTGTTTTGTTATTGTTGAAATAAATATGGTGAAATATTTAATAAATAGAAATACAAATAATGGTAGAAATCTCACCTGCCAGTCATCAGGATGTTTGACTATTTTGTGGATTTTGAAATCTGGTAAATTTGTCTTCAGATCATCTGCCAGTAATTCAGCTTTGGCATAGTACGGACAATCCGCAATTCCTGTTAATAAAATAAATTGAAACATCACAAAATGTCACATTGTAAAATTTGTACAATACTAAAATATGTTGAATTTCCTAGTAATTTGACACATTAGATGGAAATATACAAACTGATGGTGATATCTGCTAAACTCACTACAAGTACAACATCCACTTTGGGTGAATTTATTTAAAGAAAACAAATGCAGTAGGTGAAATTTAGCTTTGACCTGCTGTCATTAAAAATTTCGCACAATTTCAAAGGGAAAAACTTCATAAATTTCATCTCATTTAGATATGACTGTATATTGTATATCATATGTATATGTATATGTATAAACACATAATCATATACCCAAGAACATACAACATCCTTCAATTTCATCACTATGAATTTTACTTTTCTCTCCAAGTTTCAAATATTCAATTAGTTCATGTTTTTTCTTCCGTTTTTTGCCTACATTTGTATGCATGAATGCATATATGTACAATTGTACAAGGAGTAATATTATATAAATATACAATTTGCAGATGTTAATTTATGCACTTAATTAAAAAAGTGACTGGTCATATTTATAATGTATACAATTTTTTTTTACAATATTACATTTGCAAAGAAAACAACAAAATGAGTACTCGAGTACCATTTGAAGACACTCCAAGAGAATCGGGGGGGGGGGTAGACAAAAAAAAGAAACTAGTGGTTCTGTCAACTCAATGAGTCCCAGTGCAGTGATAGTGTTGGGAAAGTTACGGTGGAGCACTATCTTATGTTTATCATAAAAATATCCTTCCTAACAGTTGAAATTTTACTCTAAAACGTTCTAGAGAAATCCAAAAGAAACACAGATATCATAAATTATCAACCATGGAATATTTATATCAAAATCATCTTAATATTTAGCAGAAAATAAGTACAAACCTGCTATCACAAACTTCGACATTCTGTTTGCTGGTTGCTATAGAGTTAGGGACATCGTATGTTTGTTGATTTCACTTCCCTCCAATATAAATGTCTTAACCGGAAGTCATTTGTGAATTTGACCCAAGCATACGATGCAATACCGTAGCAACGATTCGGAATCCTGGAAATCGAAATTTCGCCAAATTGTGTTGGATTCTGTCACTATTATAAGCCTAAAAATATATTCAAGATTTTTTTACATGTTATATATTGCCGAAAAAGATAAAATCTCCAAAATTCGAATGAGCAGGGAGAAGTGACACTACGATTTGCACCACCGTGCCAATGCGAATACTTTACTATATACGAATATGAAACCACGTGAAAAGACGATGGTGTAAGCGTTGTAAGCATGGCGTCAAAGAGAAAACGTGCGTCTGGGGATAAAAAACCGAAGCTTGAATTAGCACTTGACACCGAAAAACAGGCCGAGTTTGAGAAAAAAGTGAAAGATATAAAAACAAAGGTATGTTTTTTAACAGAAATACATGACACATATGTTAATTATCGCCGTGGTCGATGATATTCTAGTCATTGGCATCGATGCTGGATGTTCAGGAAGTGTAATGAACCCTTTCAGGCTTTCTATCAGATTTTTATCTACACTAAACAAAAAAAACACCCATTGATAATGTGAAAGTTCCTTGGTATGGATTCACATATATATTTGTCACTTTGGTGTGTGTGTGAAGACCGCAATAGATTATTCATCAGCTGCCACGAGAGTCTTGAGACATTATAAATATTCTCTAAATAGTAATATATTCCTGGTTGTGGTGTTTCATAACTGAAACTGTAAACATTTTATATGATTTCACAAAGTCCAATCATGTTATTTCAAAGTCAATCTTCAAAAGAGAAACTGTCCTAACTAACTTTTTAATACTATTAAGATTATTATTTTCATGATTATACCTATCTACCAATATTTGCTTTGTTGTAAAATCCATACAAATATTTTCCATTTTTGGAGAAATCATCTCAGTAAAATAACAAAACATGCATTATTACCAAGCTGTTAACCTGGTGTGTAAATATATTACAACAAAAGTACACATGAAATATTATTGAGAACATATATTAACTTATCAAGACTATTAATCAAATCATTTTACAGGTAGACCAGTCATCAAGTGAAGGTCGTGGTGTTGTATATTTGAAGCATATACCTCATGGATTCTTTGAACCACAGATGAAACAATTCTTTTCTCAGTTTGGAACAGTTACCAGATTACGACTCAGTAGAAGTAAAAAGGTACAATTAGTAGAATGACAAGTTGAAGTAATCTGAATTAACGTTTTCTTGTATACCCAGAGGATATTGGTAGAGTCCACTCTCAGTGTCCTGAACCTCAGCATGTTTAACAGAACCAGAATTAGATAAAATTACTTCGAAAACAATATAATTATTTGATCCTGATGTCTTTTTCAGTGCTAGTTTTGAAACTTTCTGATAACCTACAATAATCCGTTCCAATGTAGTTTTACCATTCCAAAATAACTTTATTTTACTGTCCTATTGTTTTTTTTTTAATGCTGATTTTCATCGAAGGTTGTCCAACATTTTCGAATCTGGCTCTGAAAAATGAAGTCAGCCTCAGATACTCTCTCTAAGGTGATTTTTAGCAATTCTGATTTTGACACCAACTTCGGATGAGGTGCTGAAACTCACCTCTATCTTAGCATAGTAAGTCCAATGAAATCCACAGTTTCTTCACTAAAGCAAATGAAAATTTCTACTTTCATAAAGTAAAAAAAAAATTGGAAGGTAACCCCAAATTTTCACTGGTATCAACAAAAATGTGTTGATTTTTGTAATTTTGCATACTTTAAATAACAAAGAAACCAATGGAGAGCTGAGTATGAAATAATTAGTAAATGCTATTTCAAAGATGAGGAGATTGAAGAAAAAATTAAAGTTTTGATGTAATTCTTTCTTTCTTTTTCCTATTGTCTCAGTCCGGCAACTCCAAAGGTTATGCATTTATAGAATTTGAGTTTGAAGAAGTTGCAAAGATTGTTGCTGAAACAATGAATAATTATTTGATGTACCATAAACTTCTGAAATGTAAGTACAAATTATGGTTTAAGAGATGTCGTGTATTCACATTTAACGAGACAATTTCAACATTATCACTATGTCTGTCTGTGTGTGTGTGTGTGTGTGTGCATGTCTGTCTGTATGTATGTATGTATGTATATAATATGTGTGTATGCATGTCTGTGTGTGCGTTTCTGTCTGTCTGTCTGCATGTCTGTCTGCGCATGACTACGTCTGTCTGTGTCTGCATGTGCATGTGTCTGCGTGTGCATGTGTGTGTGTCACTGTGTGTTTGTGTTGTCATCCTTGCAATATGAATATTTGACATAAATAAAAATCTAATAATAAAATTATTTTTGGCATTTTGCAGGTAAATTTATTCCAAAAGAGAAAGTGTGGCCAGACTTGTTCAAGGGGTGGAATAGAATGTTTAAGAAACCAATTGCACATAAGTTAGCCTTAGAAAGACACAACAGCCTTATCAAGAATCCTGAGAGACTTGAGAAATCCAAGAAGAAACTTCTACAGAAACAAAAACGGACTAAAAACAGACTAAGAGCCATGGGAATAGATTGGGATTTTGATGGATATGTAAGTATACTTCAACAATAGTGATGAAGTCAATATTCAACAACTTTTTATGTGCAGCATAGTTTTCAACAAACCAGTTAAACTTACCCAATGGATGAGGTGATTCTTTACACAATTTACAATGAGATATTATTCCTTAATATTTCTCTTTTTTCAGCCAAGCAAAATATGAGTGTGCTAAGGAGCCTTGTCACAACAAGTCAATATACATACGTTTTGCAATCATAAAGAGATAGTAATTTTATGTAGTCAATGTTTTTTTAAGGCATAAGTAGGTAAAGTCTACCTTGGTAAGTAAGTAAAGTCTACCTTGGTTCCCACCCATTTCACATGGGTTCCCTAACAAACATGTTATGTGCAATGCAATGGGAAAATATGCTAGTGTTATCTGATGTCACCGTTTCTGTTACTGGGGTTCCCCAACATTAGTAAAAACATGAGTATTGTGTTCTGCATTAAATGATATGCCAACACTTGCGTTCTTCTGTAAACCAATGTGTAACTGTAAAAGTACCATACCTCTATGTATAAAGTATTGCAAATAGTGATGTCACTAAAAGTACCATACCTCTATGTATAAAGTATTGCAAATAGTGATGTCACTAAAAGTACCATACCTCTATGTATAAACCATTGCAAATAGTGATGTCACTAAAAGTACCATACCTCTATGTATAAAGTATAGCAAATAGTGATGTCACTAAAAGTACCATACCTCTATGTATAAAGTATAGCAAATAGTGATGTCACTAAAAGTACCATACCTCTATGTATAAAGTATTGCAAATAGTGATGTCACTAAAAGTACCATACCTCTATGTATAAAGTATAGCAAATAGTGATGTCACTAAAAGTACCATACCTCTATGTATAAAGTATTGCAAATAGTGATGTCACTAAAAGTACCATACCTCTATGTATAAAGTATTGCAAATAGTGATGTCACTAAAAGTACCATACCTCTATGTATAAAGTATTGCAAATAGTGATGTCACTAAAAGTACCATACCTCTATGTATAAAGTATTGCAAATAGTGATGTCACTAAAAGTACCATACCTCTATGTATAAAGTATAGCAAATAGTGATGTCACTAAAAGTACCATACCTCTATGTATAAAGTATTGCAAATAGTGATGTCACTAAAAGTACCATACCTCTATGTATAAAGTATAGCAAATAGTGATGTCACTAAAAGTACCATACCTCTATGTATAAAGTATTGCAAATAGTGATGTCACTAAAAGTACCATACCTCTATGTATAAAGTATTGCAAATAGTGATGTCACTAAAAGTACCATACCTCTATGTATAAAGTATAGCAAATAGTGATGTCACTAAAAGTACCATACCTCTATGTATAAAGTATTGCAAATAGTGATGTCACTAAAAGTACCATACCTCTATGTATAAAGTATTGCAAATAGTGATGTCACTAAAAGTACCATACCTCTATGTATAAAGTATTGCAAATAGTGATGTCACTAAAAGTACCATACCTCTATGTATAAAGTATAGCAAATAGTGATGTCACTAAAAGTACCATACCTCTATGTATAAAGTATTGCAAATAGTGATGTCACTAAAAGTACCATACCTCTATGTATAAAGTATAGCAAATAGTGATGTCACTAAAAGTACCATACCTCTATGTATAAAGTATTGCAAATAGTGATGTCACTAAAAGTACCATACCTCTATGTATAAAGTATTGCAAATAGTGATGTCACTAAAAGTACCATACCTCTATGTATAAAGTATTGCAAATAGTGATGTCACTAAAAGTACCATACCTCTATGTATAAAGTATAGCAAATAGTGATGTCACTAAAAGTACCATACCTCTATGTATAAAGTATTGCAAATAGTGATGTCACTACACTTTTATTGATCTGAAGATATTGTTTCCTTATTCTAATTACAGTCAGATCCAGCAGATGATGACACATCAAAGCCAGCTGAGGAGTCTGATGTTTCAGAACCCCCAAAGAAGGTGAAAAAAGATGACAAAGAAACCACCACTCCAGCAAAGATTATAAGACGTAGTAAAAGACTGGATTTAAAGACTTCAAGTTCCAAAGAATCAGACGAATCATTACAAACACCGACACAGTCATCAAGCAGCAAAAAGAAATCTAAGGACTCACAAAAACGGACAAGTGTTGGAAAGAAGAGACCAAGAAAATGAACAAAATAACTATTATTTGAGGGGTACCTTGTTTATTTACCAAGAGACAATAAAGTCTTTTATTCATTATTCAAATTAATTGGTGTGGTTATTGAGATATTTTACATTCATTGAATAAAAAGAATCTCTTCACGCTATCAGCATACATAGATGTATCACTCAGACATACCATAATGGAAGAGAAGCCCAAATGGCTTGTTAGGATGATATCATAGTTCAATGAATGGCTGGTTAGGATGATATCATAGTCCAGAAAAATACCAATTCCCCAGTAGCTGTCTTTCAAGATTATGACTCAGAATATTCCTTGTCAATAATAACACAAACATAAAGATAAATATATTGGCATATAAACAAATATTCAGATCAAGTCCCAGCCTTCTTTGTCTTTTGCATTCTCTTTTGTTTACCCATTGGGTATCCAGATTAATGAGAAGACCTATATAAGGAGATAATATGAGGAGACTGATGCCAGATTTATTTACAAAAGAGACAATGTGTCAAGCATAGTAGATATTAGTTTGTAAGATCTGCAGTGTCGGGTTTTAAAACTACATACATTGTATATATATTTCACTTCCCTCTGCTGCTATGCTGCCAGTATGAATTTAATAATTTTGAGGACTGTATTTATGAAGGAGAAGAAGGTTGCCCCCTTCCATTATGGTCAATCCCATTCACAGACTGTTAAGGGCAGAAAGATATTGTGTATATCATCTTGTGTATATCATCGTGATAACATTTTTACGTCTATTTAAAAAATGTTTAAGGTGACCGACCCCGATTTGTTTACTTTATTTTCACATAGAATAGGTTGAAGTTTTCTTGAATAAAGTAACAGCAGCACTTTGAATAGTTTATTTCTGAGGCATATTTCACATTAACGTGGCTATATAGATGAGGAGTGGGTATTTATTTTGGATTTTCCTATTTGAAAAATGAATGTGAAACAACATTGACCAAGTCTGTGTTTGTAACTCAATATATTGCAAAAAGCTAAACAATTTTTATGTTTATTATCGTACATACAAACATTTAAAACTAAAATGGCTGAATATTTGTTCAGTTTTGTACAAACATTTTACACATTTATTAATCTTTTTATTGCGTTACAAACAGACTTGGTTTGTTGTTTCACATTGCGTTTTAAGTCGGAAGCCATGATAAAATTGTTTTATAAATGAAAAATCCAAAATAAATACCAAATCCTCATATCCATATGGCCACTTTAACATTCAGTAAGTGAACACATGGACTAGAAGAAAGATGACTCACTCAGTCTAATCACATACACACTGCTAAGCCATGGCTTAACATTACTAACCACGCTCAACAATTTATCAATACTGAAAACCAGACAGCAGCAACTACTTGAGGCAATTGTTTTTATATGTGATGTGCATTGTAGGAAAGACAAATTTTTCCAGAAACTTGAAATGAAGTGCATGATACATACTATACCATGTTAATATACTGTGATAAATATGCTATTCCATGTTGATAAACACCATACACCATGTTGATATACTGTGCTAAATATGCTATTACATGTTGATAAACATCATACACCATGTTGATATACTGTGTAATAAGCATGTTTTCAAGTTTCTTGACTTTCAAGTCGAACTAAGTATAACAGATAATTAAGAGAATCAACTCACTCAAATATACAGATAATCTAGAAACTGATAAACAGTGGTAATAACACATCGCATTTATTTTGGTAAAATTTAGATATAAAACAGTGATTTTAAGAAATCAAAACGATAACAAAAAAACTACTCAACTCGGTTGAGTTAATTGCAACATGAAGCAGATACAAAATTACGTTTCATTATTTGGTAGCAAAGCAATATGTTCCATTATTATTCTTAATATTATTATGATATTATTATCACTGTATGATGGTATTCAGGAGGTAAACATTAGCATGATTGTTGGAGGGAAATTACTATATCCATTTCATGTTGAGTTCTCTTCAATGATGTTTGCAGAAAGTAAAGACTCTCTAGTTCTCACTTCTCTATTCATGGGAATGTGACAAAGATGAAATGTTGTTTGTGCACATTGTAAAGCAAATATGCTTTCTTTGTTTTATGGTAAATGTCCAGAGATTCTATCATATCATATCATATCTATCTATCCGTCAATCAGTGTGTTGGAGACCGTGCGTCAGTACCAAAACATGATGGACTCTTTCTTAGCCAGGGAGAGTTTCTCCTAAATCCAAACTGACCATGCCAACCAAAGTTTGGTTTCACATCTTGCATAAATTGGGCATGTCCATCTACACCATCTGCTGAGTGACCTA
This sequence comes from Glandiceps talaboti, assembly GCF_964340395.1. Lineage (NCBI taxonomy): Eukaryota > Metazoa > Hemichordata > Enteropneusta > Spengelidae > Glandiceps > Glandiceps talaboti. Next base: position 645,922 of record NC_135564.1, on the reverse strand, counting down.
AATAACAGAGTTAAAACCATGGATAAGTTCATTTGAAAAGAGGAGAAAAATTATCAGTTTTCTAGTGTATTATTTACAGTTCCTTTATGAAGTTGTAATTTCAATCTATTTGCTGCACCACTAAGCTGCAGCATGATTGGTTGCAATTTCAACCAGGTTGCTACATCACTGAGCTCACTGCAATTTTGACCAGGTCACAGCATCACTGAGCTACACCATGTCAGCCTAGTCACAGTCAGTATGAAAGACAGATTTCATTTTTGTTTGTCAAGCCAGTATCTTGAAACAAAACACCCCCTCCCCCCTCCCCATAGCAACAAAGTTGAACTCTACAATTTATACAGAAAAATTGCTACTAAAGCTTTGATAGTTATACAATAACATTCAATTAGTTGGAATGATCATGTGAACAACTCTGAGGTGTTATCATCTAAGTATTTGGTCAAAGTATTCATGTAATGGTTATGGTCATTTGAGAACAAGTTGTAAGAAACAACACAATGAAACCAAGGAAAACTGTGATGGCCTGGGTTCTTGTAAACAATTCTATGCATGCTGAGTGGATTTTAAACAAACACTGTTAAGTGATATTCTATGCATTGGTATTCTAACAAACAAACATACTCCCTTGGAGTTCCTAAGCATTCAAACAAGTGTATTTATTTGTGTCTGTTCACTGACTGCTTATGTTGATTACAGTTGTATCATTAATACACAATACCTAATATAATCCTTTTTGTTCAGCTAATACAATAGTTTAGTCACATGACATCAAATCATGTCAATCCCTTTGGAAATCTACTTTATAAAACAAAATGTATCAACAAATGGAATGGCGATTGTTTATGAAAAGTTTAGATCAATGTGTGGTAAATATATGCTATGTGCCAGTTGATATCACTCCCCCACTTGGAGTATGTCTAAAAATGTACCATACTACCCTTTTCTTTCAGAAAAAAAGACAAAAGTTCAGAGAGAAAAGTCAAGATACTATAAGGCTGTGTATTATCTATAGTACATACATCTGACATTGTGGTGACATGTACACAAGTTAAAGGAGTAAATAAAATAATCTGTTTCATAAACTACAAATGTATATATACAACCTATTATTGTTAGTGTTCACTGACTGGTGCCACCATGCAGAAACCAATAAAAAAACCTGCACATGCTACACTTTAAGGTAGAAAGTTGAATGAATACAGTTTCTTGCAACATTTTGTCAAAGTGAAATGAACTAACATGCCACCATACAGACATTTAAACATTAGCACCAATATGACTGCATCTAGTTACAGTACATTTAAATGTCTGTAGAAATTGCGATCTTGCTATCTTAGGTGTAGAATCTACAGTTTCTTATTGGTTTCAGCATGGTTGTATCAAACAGAGCCAGTGAACACTAATGTGAAACAGACTGTAAGTGTGGTGCCCATACATACCTGCTCCAGCTGCATTTCGCCTTGATAAATATTGATAACCTGCACCGGATTCTATGAATCTATCAATAACTGGTCCATCAATTGAACATCCACCATTGTCCTATCAATAAAGATACACATTTATGACATTTTATCTTCAATTTACAAGAAAATATAGATATTTGTACAAATGGTTTATTTGATGTTATTTAATTAGGACACTTGGTATACAACAATTGTAGACAGTAAAATATCAGAATTTAAACAACTCATAAGAAAAAATGCTAAATAAGTAATGAAACCATCTTTTCGTCATTTACTAGTAGGGTAATTATTATATCAAATTTATACACATTTTATTTCATTCATACATATTTTGCATATTCAATATAGTTGAAACTGAAGGATGTACCAATACAACTGAGCTGTCAGAAAATAATCCCTGTGTAAATGTTGCATTGATTATAATTTGATCTACTAATCTATTTGCACTAATTTACGAGATTAAGTTATAATATTTTATAAAAGATACAAACTGTCCGTGTTAAGATTTGGCATTTTGTTTTGATTTTGAGTAAACACAGTACACACAGTAGTAGCATATACTAGTATCTCATGACCTGAAGCGTCGCGAAGGTTGCTTCACGTGATTATAATAGCGGCCATTTTGTAATATCAATTTAAACTGTGTTTTTATTGACGTATCTCTATGTGTATATGTAAATTTAAGATAGTAATCTAGGAGAACGAGGGGTGATGTGAGGGTGGGGATCATTTGAGTTTCTATGTCTTGATAATCTTTGAATAATATGTCTCTCTGTAACAACGATTCTGGAATAAAAAATGTTCGTTAATCCTGTGTGATGTGAGAAAGGAATTTGTAATGTTTATTAAAGCGTAGTAAGGCTCACACTTTATTTGTAAAGACCGCAAAGTTGTGTTCGTACGAAATATAATAACAAACAGGGGGGTTACTCACATTACAAAATCAACAATGGCGGAATGTCCATGACGGCTGTACATATGCATATACAGGTCTTCAATATAAACTATCAATTTCAGACGACAGAAATTGTTCTTTACCTGTGCTGTTTTTTCCAGAGTTCCATCGACTTGAACAAATTCGAAGTAATCCTTAACGTGTTTGTCTTTCTGTGAATTGTATGGGGGTATAGCTGGTCCTAATTTAGGTTGTGTGTTGGCGTAGTCTTTCGATATTGAGTTCACTGCTATGTTGTCAAGAATGAAGCCCTGTTCCAGCTCTCGAAGGTCCTCTGGTGTTGGCGTTGGTGGCCCTCTGTGTGGTTTCTGCGGGGGTTTCTGTTTCTTCTTAGTCTTCTTTTTTGAATCGTTCTCCTCCTGTACACACAAAATGTAAGATAAATTACATAAAGGACCATTCGTGGTTATGAAATTCGGTGGTAATACAAACGGTAGGTGTTGTTCACATAATTGCCACATACCTTTTTTTCCTCGTCACCCTGTACCTCTTGCCCTTCTTCCTGTTGTGCCTCTCCTTCCTGTTGTTCTTCTGGTTTGTTTTCGTTCTCTTCTTCCATGTTAAATTGGTTTAATTTCAATCCCGAAAAACACAGAGTCGTAGACGCGTGTCCAGTTTCTGATAACTTCTCCGACGATCAGATCGCTTCAGTGTACAAACAGGTAGTTGTCGACCCCTAGCAACACATTAATTATGTATGCAATGGCGACCGAACATGCCGATTGCTTCAACAGTAGTAAATGACTTACCCATTTGTTTGATTATATTTGCATAACAAAGGCGGTTGCTACACTGTCACCGGAAACCATGTTATGGGTACTGAATAGGCTTTTAGTACTCTATCGGTTGAATGGTAGAGGAAAAAATATACACGACAACAGCTACCGTGTGTTAAATTCTGCTTTTAGACGGAGTAAGTCGGGACTCGATTCTGTCTAGGGGACAATGTCAGAATCAAGTCCCGACCTCGGGGTTCCGTCTAAAAAAAGGCCGACAACATGTGTTTGTTCCCAATTTCGTAACGTGCAAGCCTACAGCGCTGCCCCAGTCTGAGGCTGAAATATATACATCTCATGTGGAAAGGTCGATGGATGGAAGTACCCATTTGTTCATAGTAAAGTTGGTTTGCATCCAGGGCTGTAAAGTTGTACTGCCTGCATGTAGATTACTGACATTTAGGCAAATAATATTATTGAACTATAAATATATGAGCTATTTTATTTTCTATGTTGATAGAGGTGGACTATAATAAGATACACTGTGTTGTTCAGCCCCCATCAGGCTACTTAACCAGTAAGTGCTGGCTGATACTGAGCATTGCACGAATGTCGTATATTACAGACTATGACAGTGGGACTGTGATAAAATATAAATTTACAGCAGTACACCCCCCTCCCCCGACTATATTTTCTCTCTATCTCTAATTTCTATGTCACAATTTGTCTGGCTGTTCCACTCTCACTCTCTCTCCGTGTCTCTTTATAGCTCGTTTGTCTCTACACAACTGTATGTCTGTCTTCCTTTCACTGTCGATGTTTCTCTCGCTCATTGATAACAAATATTTCGAATCATGTAGATGTCACATTGTTTTATTTCCATTCACTATCAACTTGCCGAATTTTATTGTCCAAACCTAATATATATATTTCTGATATCTCACGTGTCACAGTTCGGAAAACATTTTCCTGTTATATATCTACATTTAAAAAAAAAATCTGTACCAAAAATTACACTACTTGTACTTACTTCTTAATATTGGTATTAAAGACAAACAATGCAAATATAAACAAAGTCAACACGGTTTCTGCGAAGAATGAAAATATACTATCAGAAGACACAAGGGTGGCGGATATTGTATACATAGTAATTTTCAATCCGGTGCATCTACCCTAGAATAAGATATTACAGATGTGCTATCATGATCTCATTCCTGACCAATCAATCTTGCAGCATGTTGTGACGTTATATCTGTACACAGGGTCCTTGATCGAAATATATACAACGCTCTGTTGCTTACCAAGCTGATATAATAGAATGCTGAAAAAGTCGTCGTTGGTGGCGCTCTTGTTAATAATTCACTAAACACCTGTTTGATTTTTGCACATATCGGAATCACGGTACACACTAAATGACGAATCGTTCAGTAAAACCGTTCTAAACTCTAGCATTCAATTGCCACGATCAACGGGCATCGAACGTCACTTAGATACTTGGAGGTGAATGAGATAAGCATAGATCGTTCGGTTTATATTCGTCCGTCATGTCAACTCCCCTTAGACCTCCAAGGTCTTGCCAACTTGAAAACTTTGTCACCTGGTCACGCAGAAAGTGTCAAAATGACGTCTTCAAGACCCTGTGATCAGATTAACCAAAACTAAATCGTAGATTGCACCAGGAACTCGTTGTGTTTACCACTACATTTTTTACAAAAGCTCAAAACATACCCGTTTGCTCAATGCTCGAAGTTTTCCTAGCAACATAATACTAGAGCATTGAATAATTATTTCCATATATACAATTCATACACAACTGAAATTTTTTTACAACTGTTTTTTTCCTCGGTTAATCACAATGTTGAGATAATCATGTAACTCTTTTATAGACATCACCACCGTCAAGTCTAGAAACTATATACGTGTAGGCTCCTTTTCCTCGATCTCTCTCTCCGAGGCTCTCTTGTGGAGGCGGAGAGCGAACGTGGAAAATGAGCCAACACAGAGTAGGCTAGTACTCGTAGTACCACCGTCAGGTTCGAAGGCCGGGTAAAACTTTTTCACAGTCTCTAGCGAACATTCAAAGCTAAAGCCTAAACTGATAGGTTAAAATTCTTTGTCTAAATCGTTTTTGAAATTTTAGAACAAATCTCCGATTTGATTGGCTATCAGTTCCCGGGTATGTAAATCCAAGCAACACCTCATGGAGGTCATTTTTCGATACTAACATATGGGGTAAAACTAATTTTTGGCACAAAATTTAAATGACAAAGTAGCGTCATTTAAAAAGCGTCTTAATAATGCTCACGAGTTGCTCAGCTTTTTTATGTATAACGAATTTTGTCAATATACAATGTAACACTAACAGCGTGACTTGCACAATAACTTTTTACCGAACAACGCCATCTACGACGTTAATGGGAAGGGCCTTCACTTCAAAGAAATCGCGTATGATCAGGGTAACGTAGTTTCAGATTTTAGAATTTCAGATCTATCAATAATGATTTAAGTCCAAGTTTTTTATTATATATTCAATGTAAATCCTTGGCTACTGAGTTGACTCTGGTAAGACAATGATCCACAGTAGCGATGTCTTGAGAAATGACGTCCATCACTTTCGCAACCACCATGTTGTCATCTTCCTTGTATCGATGTCTCGTTCTCCCTGCAAGGAAAGTTTGTAAGAATAAAGAAAGGCTCCTAAATCATGGCTTAGACAACAGATTTAGAGAACGAAAACTTGTGATAGCCACAATAGATAAATACTAGTCAAACGATGAGGGCGCAGACATGTCGAGACTCAATGTACACTGTGATGTCACGTGTTCTTTAGAATTCCACCGCAGCTGATATCTTTGTCTCGAGTTTCCAACATAAAATGTGGTTTTTTTATAAATATTTTACATTCCCGTGAATACTAGTGGTAATGGAGATGTTAGTGTAAGAGAGACAAATTTGGGTAATAGAGATGTTAGTGTAAGAGAGACAAACTTGGGAAATTAAAGTATGGTTTATCTGGGAGAGATCATAATTGAATTGAATTTAAAGTTATTCCACAAGAAAGTGAACAAAAAGGATGCACTCAAACTTTGACAGTAACGGAAAGAGATTCTAGTGGGAGCATGGAAAGAGTTTCCTGGGAATTAATCAAAATCTATGGACCAGACAAACACGTAAGACAAGGTTGGGGTACGAGTTACACCTCAATAAAAAAAACCTAAATACATCTGTTATAGATGACACTAGATGCCCATTGGGGAGAGAGATCAGTACTGATATGACACTAGATCAGTACCCTTGTCAGTGTTTTATGACAAATTAATCCCCTTAAATAGCTCTAGTGATCCGCTACCCGACCAGAACGCAGGGGATATATATACATAGATACATCTAAGTATCTTATATACAATTTTTTTTTGTTAAAAAAATCGAGGTTCTACATTTTTCATGTGTCAACTTTGTCATCATTATTCCACTGTAACAGTAACTGGCGGTATGCTTTATAGAAATTCTGGGACCACATGTTCTTAAAAGGCACTGTAAGTTCATTGTGATAATAAATATTAATAAGGACCATAAAATGTTACATTCAAGGGTCCAAGCTTTCATTCCATTAGCGCCATGCTTTCGAAATACACTTTCGAAGACTTCGCTGTCTCGTTAATGCCTCCAAAGTCACCACACTATATATGTTTTGATTATTTCTTTTCATTCTTGGTCCTATTGAAATGGTTGATTTTAATTTTGTTTTAGTATTATGATGCCCTGAAAATGACATATACTGTACAAATGGCGGACGATAGAAGTTCCTTTGAGATGACGGACATACCATGGCATCCAATCAGACGTAATTCATAATATTTTCATCACATACAAAGTATGACAATCTCGGTGCTGGCTATGTACTAAAACGTGATGGCTGCTGTCAGAGCTGATTGTTTTTTGTAGGGGTATACCGAAATTTAGAGCTTCCAACATAGGCGTTTTATGGAACACAATAATGTTTGAATAAAAGGTAATAATATTATTATTGCCATCTCACATAGAGCGAACTCTAAAAAAAACGAGGGTTTCGTTAAACGTATCCTGAAACCATCTTCGCGGACAAGACCTAGACTAGATTCGATATCAGTTGACAATCGTTCCAATTCAAAAGAAACATTTTGTTTTCCTGTTCGAAAAATAGGTAATCGTAAACGTGTGCATCTAAAGTACAGGTCAGTGTGTGATTTATACTGTAGACCATAGTCAAAGATTTCAGAATAGTATATACACATATATGAACTCATGCGACAAAAGCAACCTGTTGATCTCTCCCCCCCCCTCTCTCTCTCCCCCTCTCTCCCCCTCTCTCTCCCTCTCTCTCTCCCTCGCTCTCTCTCCCTCTCTCCCTCTCTCTCTCCCTCTCTCCCTCTCTCTCTCTCTCTCTCTCTCTCTCTCTCTCTCTCTCTCTCTCTCTCTCTCTCTCTCTCTCTCTCTCTCTCTCTCTCTCCCTCCCTCTCACCATCTCACCCTTCTCTTTCATACACTATTTGTACTCACTGGTTTGAGTGTACAAGTCACGTCCATGGTTCTCTTTACTCCTTTACGTTGAAAGTAATCCTGTGCATGTGGGTCGACAGCTGCATCGTAAGGAGGTATCAATGGTTTCCATCTTGTTACTTGGTTTGACGACACCACGGAGTCTAACACAAATTCCTTCTCTCGATCTCGTAATCTCGACACCGGTGGACTAGGCATAACTCGTCTTCTATTCGACAATTTATTTGTGTTCAAAGACATTTCTGTTCCGTCAAACTCCTGCAAAAATACGTAGAAAAGAGTCAGGTAAAGTCAGCATACACGATTTACAGTTTATCGTCGGTTAACTCAACAATGTTGACGTTTCTCTCTTTGGGTACGGCTGTACAGATGTCCGTACTAAAACTTCAAATTCTTACGAGAACTCGAAAGTTCTGGTGTTACAGTAGTATAAAGTTGTACAAACTAATCAACAGAGTACCCTTTGTAGCAGCCTGTGTGATTTTTGGTTGTTCGAAGTAGTCTGTCTTCAACTTGTTGACGTACGTGGGTCACCACAACACATCGCCGTGTTGCTTTGATACGTCTGGATGAAAAGCTTAGTCTTGCTTCATTACATTTTTGACGTCGCTGAGTGATTTATGTCTGTTGCTAAGTAACGGATCTTAATAGTCAATAACTTGATTTGAACGAAGCAGACGTTAAATCATGTACAGCCACAAAGACTCCGACAGATCACACCATTATTCTACCGGGGAGGGGAGGGGGTACATCATAGCACATGTAGGAGATGAAGACCTCTGTTCGTAATATTCCTGAATGGTTCAGTCTTGATGAATATTTTCATTTTGTAAGCCATTGCCAAATCACAACGCTCGACTTTACTTTCTGGCATTGCAATTGGAAAAGGGCAATGACATGAAACTACACACGTGTGTATTTTAGGCTAAATTCAATGCACAAAATGGACAATGCATAATCAACATTATAGCAGTTGAAAGACGCATCTTAGTTAAAATATTGCGATAAGGGTTTTATAACCGACGTTTTATTTTTGTCAAATTTATTCATTCCAAAAGATGATATCGAGATGTCATATTCACTATTATTATGTGAATTCCCGGTGACAACTTGACTCCACGAGATATCTGACAGAATCCAATGTAATAGTTGCTGTGACGATATTAAAGGAAGAATGCACCTCGAGGACAAATTTCCATGAAAATCAAAGTATTTCAATTCCCTCCAAACTTTCCCATATTAAACATGTTATGTTTCTGTGTTTTCTTTCCATGGAAATCTACAAGCCTGTATTTCCCCATAGAGCTAAAGAGGAACGCAACTCTGGGAAATGAAGGTATATAACTTTGGGCTCTGGAGTCATTTCACATCACATCACATCACATCACACTACGCTATTTTCGTTCTGTTGCCAAGAGACAACATTTTTTTCCACCTCCATTGTTTTCTCAGTGGCCCAGTATTGTCTCAGTCCAGTCTTGGAGAAAGCAAGCAAAACCTGGTTTGTTTTCTATCTATAAATAAAATATGCTTTGTAGTGTTTCTGTTCTGCAAAGCTGTCATTACCAAATTACTGTATTAACAAAAGTTCAATTACCTCACTTGAGTCAGATGAAGTGGATTTCAAGAGTTCCTGTACTTGGGGTGATCGGAAATACGCCTGGCAATATTTATCACTTAACGCATTATACGAGGGTATGATTGGTCGCCATTTTGTCCGCCTTGTCTCTGCTGCTATGGAATCCAATATAAACCCTTCTTCCAGTTCTCGGATCCTTTTCAATGGTGGCATCGGCTTGATTCCACATTGAACAGAATCGCGATGACGTAAAGGAGTGGCAAATAATATATGGTTGTGCATTTTTATGACGTTGGCTGGTTGAATTTCTCCACGAAACTAAAAAAAAAGATATACGTAGCAAAAGTTAAAATGTGTCACTCTAAATTGATTTGACCAAAAATATTCATCAGCTTTGTAGATGAAACAAATTATACAGGTTATAAGACAAAAAGAGTTCCAAGTTTTGTAACATAACCAAGACAGATCATAATCTCGATGCTAAAAATCTTTGAGTTATAATCTGTTATAATGCTTATTGTTTGTATATACGACATCAAGGTAAGTCTTGCAACTATGACTATCTAGTACATTGCACTATAATAGGTTATTATTTGTATCAAAAGTAGAGGGAGAATCGGGTCAATTTTTCTGAAATTTAAAAGTTCTTAAATTCTCTCAAAACTTGGCCACATGAAAGCTCGATTTAACTGAGAATCGGGTTGAGCTTTCAATCTATTGCCGAAGTCTTCTGAATTCCTTATTTCAAATGCAGAGTAAGTTTCATACGTTTTGTTTTATTTTGAATCTTGTATATATTGGGAGGGGGGAGGGGGGGGTTATTTCACAGAAACAAATAGAAAGTACTTTCAGGGATCTACATGCAGACAAGTAAACACAGCTGAAGAAATATCAAAACACAAATTGCTAAGTAGTTGGTAAGTGTCTGGAAAATAATTTGAAACTGAAACGTGGCGACTGATGTCCTTGAATTCAGTAAAAACTGACAATATTTGTTATAAACAAGATACACAAATTTACATCGGATAATACACAAACACGTGTGGTTATGTCTATGACAAATAAACAAAGAAAAATATTGAGTGCTAGAAAAAGAGGAGTATACTTTTACTAAATGGAAAACAAACGTCCAGCTAGGATCATGGCAGCCATGATCATGTAAATACAGAGAAACCATTGCAATATTCATTTTCTGTTTTGAATATCAACCTAGCAGAAGTGACATTATATCATGAAGTTCCATACCTTTGAGCCGAATCAAGTTTTGTTTAGCAAGTAGCCAATAAGTCTGTCCATGATGGCTTCTGAATCACATCGACGAAGCATTATGTATTCTATATTAAAATTTAAAGGCCCTGATGACAACATTTAGTTGTCTGGTAGTCCTATAGAAAAAGTTGGTCCACAACAAAAGAACAACTCCATGTAATCTGTATGTCTCTACTGATAACATAACACTAATGAGAGAACCTGGGATTGAAACGTTGGCCTTTATGTATCTGCTGATAACATAACACTAATAAGAGAACCTGGGATTGAAACGTTGGCCTTTATGTATCTGCTGATAACATAACACTAATGAGAGAACCTGGGATTGAAACGTTGGCCTTTATGTATCTGCTGATAACATAACACTAATAAGAGAACCTGGGATTGAAACTTTGGCCTTTATGTCTCTACTGATAACATAACACTAATGAGAGAACCTGGGATTGAAACGTTGGCCTTTATGTATCTGCTGATAACATAACACTAATAAGAGAACCTGGGATTGAAACTTTGGCCTTTATGTCTCTACTGATAACATAACACTAATGAGAGAACCTGGGATTGAAACTTTGGCCTTTAAGGATCGGGAATTTAATCCAAGGTTCTTGCATAAGTATAAATCTTATCAGTGAAGCCATAAAGATTACATAGGGTAATTCTTAAAGTTTTGTTTTGGACCAATTTTATATAGGTTGCCAGGCAACTGTTTTCCACAGCTCAATTTAATCCTAATCCGACATGGACCTATAAATTCCAACATAGGATACAAATACTTTCAAATGTCGGCTATCTGGAGCACGACATTTGGATAGTGGTATGTGATAAAGAACCCTCAGTTGTCACCATACATTTTAACACCTACCCCTACCCCAACCCCTACCCCTACCCACCCCATCTACCCACCCACCCATCTCAACTGTTAATTTTAGTAGAGTTGTAGATGGTTGATTCGGGTCAGGTGAGGTATTTTTTAGGTGAATTTCTGTTGTACTCATTATAATATCTTACAGTGGTTATAGTCTATCATAACCTAAGGGTTCCATTTGTCGAATTTAAGCTCCTCTCAAAACGACTTTAATTTCGATAACAAATCATTTTAAAACTCTTACCTTTAGTGTAAATACAACAATAACTCAGAACTTCCAAAAGAGAAAAGAACTCGACGATAACCTGTCGCCGCAAGTTACTTTAAAAATCTGAAAGAAATACAGAATTTATAATTTAGTAGCAGGGTTTACTTGATGGCTCGAATAAGGTCATCCGATACAGTAACGGGGTGCAAGGGGAACAATACCTCAAAAGAAACGCCAATTTCATAACCGTAAAACTTTACCCCATTACTATACAAACATTTGTCAATCATAGGAAAAATCGAAAGTATAAAATAAACAAATTCGGTAACCATGGCATCTACTAACTTCCGTTGTGATGTGGGACCACTTCGTTACGTCGTTATTTCACCTTAAAATGTTAGTCTAACTGTGCAGACTAGACTGGACGACACATGCAAACAAACAAACAACGTCAGTACATGGTCCAAGTAGCTGACCCATGGTGCGTATCAAGTCGTACTAAATTACGAAATTTAACGAAATAAAAACACTCCGTTGCTGGAATAACGAAATTAAAACCGCAAATATCAATTGCAAGAGAAACATTGTCGTTGTTTCTACGCTACTTTGCATTGACGGGCAATCTAAGAAAGATATAAAATTACAACAGTTTCTTTCTCACGCCATTATGTAGTATTGTAGTGAACATTACTTTAAAGGAACCGTGATATGTCTCTTTTTGTAAACCAGCAACCAACCGGCCATTCAACTCTCCTGATTTAAATGTACTCGGCTACAGTAACACGTTACAAAGTTCTACGTGTAAACATGTGATCGTCTAACTCAGACTATGGAGTGGGGTTCACTTAAAGTGTCTGGTTTTGGTTCATCAGATAATTGAATACTAAAATCAAAATGATAATGATAATGCATCCCGTTAAGTTGTTTTTTTCACTTAACAGAAAATGTTAACCAAACGGGGAACAGGGTTCATTCCGGGGCCGGGTCCGGTTCGTATAAGTAAATAGTTCAGATAATCAAAACATAAAAATCTATATGATAAGTTATTATTTCCTTTTCGTATTTAACAAACAATTTCGGATGATCAAACGGGGAACGATGTTTTCTCTGTCTGGTTCCATTCGTATAAATATTAGTTCAGATAATAAAAACACCATAGTCAATTATGCTAATTCATTCACTTGATCATTGTATTAATGTTTATATTAATAAAATATATATTGAGAAAATCAAACGATCAAAGACAAGATAAGAGCCGACCATTACCAGATACCGATCATTTAGATCAGATATCGATCATTTTTTTGATATGAATATATTTATCTTCCTCTTTTCATCATCAATGGGTAGATGTGATCTGGTGACGTTCAAAATTGTCATATCTGAGGAGTATATACTACGTTTATCATCTCCAGTCAACATGCATAGTGTATGAAGTACTGGAATACTTCAAGGCTTTAGCTTCTCCCTTCAGAGACGTGTGTCGTCGTTGTCCTACTCACAAATTCAGACTATGTGTAACTGTTTTTCCATAAGCCAAATATATAGATAAATTTGTAACAATTGTAATCTCCCCAGATACACTGAAGCTAAGTTCATGCCGAAATTATTTGTTAAATAATTGTTGCTCTTTTGTAGCTTTTAGAAAATATCCAAATTTTTATATTCCCGCCAAAAACTTTTAGCGACATTTCTAGTTTTTATTGTATTTTTTGTCAAACCTTATTTTCGATTGGAATCAAAGAAATAACATATATTTATGAAAAGGTTTTAACATTTTGGTCAAAAAGAGACAACTGTCAAAACTTTATATCAGCCAGTTGTAGTAAAAGGATAAACTGCATATGAGACGATGTACGGAATATGAGTTATATGACTGGAACATAGTCTTTATTAAAGGGAGACAGTTTACAAATTCATTCATTCCACAACTTTTAAAACATAAATTAAATGGTGTTTTTATGCTTGGTTGCACTTTCGTACTCAGTGGGATGTCGGCTGTAAAGTCACACACGATAGTTCCTCTGAGGATAGACTTCTTGACTCTGATATTTGAATTGGTCAAAAATAATCTAACAGTCGCCCGGAGTGATACTTTGTGTACAAATATAGCACGCCATAGAGTAAATGTACTTCCTTATGCCATTGTCCCGCACCTGACACAGACAACAAACAGGTGTATAAACAAGTCATGTGACGATGACGTCATCCTTTAAACAACTATAATTCAACATAATTTCAGGAATTTATTCGCTGTGTTCCGGATAGGTACAAACATCGATACAGTCGTGCGAGATTTGTTGATCGTGCGTGCAATCAGTCTATTAAAAAGGTTCCAGAAATCCCGCTAATTTGTCCAAAGTAAATAAATGACATGCTAAATAGCTTCCTAGCTCATGAAATTGTACTAATGTGTTTATCGTAGAATTATCACGGGATAAGGGACTGTGATATCAGTATGGTTCTTATCATAGCTACTACGTGTCTATAGGACATGTATTACTCTATATGAGTGTTGTATTAACCTACACGTTCACCTCTACCATTTTCTTAGAGTTAGCCTAAATCTAAATAGTTTCTTAATCCATAAGTCTTTGGCTTTTCACTAAGCACCTCGTATATATAGATTGCCACAATAAATACCGCTTGTAGCGGGGAGAATGGACGTCATGTGTGTTAAGGGCAAGCAAATAAGTCTCAATAAACATATCGGAACTGGATAACTAGAACGGTTTCAGCTCGTGGTCAATTAAAAAGAATACAGCTTGCTTGAAAGGTTTAGTGTGTTTGCCAAATGTTAATTATTCGTTGTAATAATACAATACAAGGTCGATGGTAGTAACCCTGCCCTGACTACATTTACATGGTATTCTATTCAACACAAAGCACTTGAAGTGGTTAAAAAATATACCGTAAGATTTGAAGCCTCGGTAGCGGCAACAATACGATATTTCTGTTAGCAAAGACTCAACGTAAACTTTTCAAGCACTGGTCATTCCTCTAAAACCAACATATCGCCACTATGACGTCGCCATGGAGATAAATAGACGTTGTAAACTTTATGCATGGTTTTAAATTTCTTTACTCTATTATATCTCATTAAGGGCTAACAACTTCAAATCTCAAAAGCCAAGTCAAAAATTGTTTTTACTATAATATGATATCCATGTACACTTCAGGATTATGTACAACAATGTTTGACGGCAATACAGTTAGGGGTTTGGCAGGTAGGAAAACAACAAATATGTCAGAAAATAAAACAATGTATTTCTTGATTGACTCTACCACAAAAACATTCGTACTAGTCTTGTTCAAACATTGAAGACTGATCAGACAAAGATTAACGCGACTTATTTTTTGGTCATTAATGTTATTTTGTTGACGACGGTTTCTATGGTGATGTTAAACATAAACAAAGCTACCATTAAATTTCACGTACACACATTGATATCTATATACATGTATTATAATGTCTAATAAAATGGTATGCTAATTGTAGGGTATTATTTTTAATTATTCCATCGACGAAAAAACACATGTCGGTGTCGCAGTAAAGTCGGTTATATTTCACTGAAATACCTCAAACCCCTGGAGAAGGTTGTACACATTTCTTTGAAGGTGACAGTAGACAAATATAATTCAGCTTGAAATATCTAACTTAGCAGTGACAGCTAAGATAAAACACATCTGATTGCATGATAGAAAAACAATATATGAAAAAATGACTATGAGTCATGGCTAAAGTAATACGTGTCTGTGTACAGTTCTGGACATGGTAAAATTGAATCCATGTTGGTGATAAATGGGAATGTTTACATGTTTGTGATCGCTTCTCGGGAAATTTCAAAATGTGACGTGAACAGGGAAATGAGTAATCACATTACCACAGTGTAATGATCCCAACAGCTCAATGCATTCCTTAACCAATGAAGTCCGGTTATCAACATGTGTTCACAAAACGGTCTAATAACTGAAGGAGTCGTAAACTGTAGAAGTCCTCCACAACTCGCCGTCGCAAATAAAAAACTTACCTTGCTTATATCAAATGAAATACTTCGTGTTCGGAACAAAGAAATCCTTCATATATCGTTGAATCGAATGATCCCATCAAATTCAGTCAAGAAAAAAGTGGATTTAGTGATCTTACGTGTGATGTAATTATTTTGTGTAGGACTAAATACGGTGACAAAGCTAACAGCCCTGGACCTTTGTGACCGGATAGTTAACGCTATGCACAACTAGGTGGTTTCCAGTGGTGATGTATGCACACAGTTTTAATCAAAATGGACCCATAATTGTGCCGCAATTGGCTGATCTAAAGCGATTTAGAACTACTGAAGTATGGCATTTTAATCCCGTCCGTAAAATCTGAGATTTGCTCCGTTGTTTTTTCATATGTCATGTCTGCAAGGTAAGGTGACAAAGGACAATAGATGTTGGTGGCGTCAAACGATATGGTTACTAAGGATGCATTGAGGCGGTCACACACTTGGCATTGTTTCAATGCAGCGGAACGGACGACTTTCTTATTGATTGAAAATGATCAGGTTTGGGGTAAAAACCCTGTCATAAATAACGATACTTGTAAATATGCGTATTAACATAAATTAAAAAAAAAATTGCGGACTTAAATCCGACGTTTTAAAACTGTGTTGTACATTTTGTAAGTGTGTAGTTGTCACGGAATGTCAAATTACAATGCGATCAGTAACCCTCCAATGATGAAAGGTATCTTGGCAATTAATCCATATTTCAACTATCCAGTGTTCCTCAGTAATTTGATACATTGCGGGCTACCTAAAACAGTAATGATACTCTATGTGGATACCTGCATTTGAATATCACAATGCATAAAGCAGTACGAAATCTCCGCTGATACGGTCACGATACAATGACGTCGGAATCACGTGAGTATAGCAAACTGAGTGACCTCTGTGGTTTGTCACGGTACGCTACCACTCTGATGGTCTTCGAAGAAATTTTTCGTGGCCCAAACCGTTCATGCGATGACAAGTTTGATATTCTAGATTACGAGGAGAATGAGATTTAATATAAAATGTAATTACATGTACCATTAAATTCTTTTTGAAAAACCCACTAAGATGCCAAACTAGTCGAAGATTTTACTCATTTGCCGGAAATTTGGGACGTAAGCTTACAGATATCATTGTCAATACATGTTGTTCATGTAGATTCATAGGGGTAATCACGTACTTCACATTCAAACATAGTTTTAGCCCTGCCTGATGAGTTTTAGCTCTGCCTGGTGTTGATATTTCTATCAATATTTGTAAAAAGTTTGCGTCTTAACGTGTATAATATATCTACCATTAAAACTGCATATATGTCGAGTATCGACCAACCAATGGGTTTTCATTTGCATCAATATCCAAGTTCATAATGACATATTAAATTTTCTGTCACACATGTTACTTGATCTTGATTTGTCAGTCAAAACGAACGTTTTTTGAGGGATTCCAACAAATGAATGAGCCAACCTACTGTATAGAACATTTCTCTGTCATATGAATGAACCATATATCAAGATCGTTATAATACATAATCTGGTTTAACTTAAAATATGAATTATTTATTTTGTCTGGGGAGAGAGAGAGAGAGAGAGAGAGAGAGAGAGAGAGAGAGAGAGAGAGAGAGAGAGAGAGAGAGAGAGAGAGAGAGAGAGAGAGAGAGAGAGAGAGAGAGAGAGAGAGAGAGAGAGAGAGAGAGAGAGAGAGAGAGAGAGAGAGAGAGAGAGAGAGAGAGATAACGTTCGTCGAATATTTTTCTTATAAAAACGTCCAGCTGTTTGCATACACTGGGTGAAAAATTTCACTCTCATCTTTCGAATAAAAGTTAAAAAATACCGCTACCACCTCTTTACCATCATCACATAAATGAACGTACCTAATCGGACAAGTCTTCATAAATCACAGCCCACAAATCACCATCGATCGAGCTCCGTGGGAAAACTCACTGGAAGACGCTGCCTGACAACAACACGACACGACTACTACATTTATGTATCTGTCTCTTCCTGACTATAACACTAATTTTTCTGACTTCATAAACTGATTTCTCAGACATAATGAACTACTAGGCATGGCGGGGTAGCACACTGTTTCACAGAATGATAAAAAATAAAGTTGTTGACACATTCTAGGGTCTATACAATTCCACGCAAATTGTAAATTGTATACCATTGTTTTGTAATCACTTTAGTATAATATAGGGTGTAATTGGGTCGGGAAGATATCTTCAAATCTATCGCAAATCTAAAGATTAGAGGAGAACTCTTACTGTTACTTTGATGTTTATATCAAAAGAGTTCATTGTATACCTATTACTCGTCTACATATTCGTAAAAGTTACGTTTTACGACTCTCTGGGTGTGAACAATAGTGATCCGAATCAACAGGTGGTTTCACTATGCCTACTAGAGTTCTTAATTGGAATAATTAAGCGAGAGTTACGGCGATATTTAGGTGCTATATCAAATATCTTGTCATTTGTATCTACTTGTTAATACAATGCGTTTTTAAAATAAGTCCATTGACCATTTGGGACGATTTTTATGAAGACTCAGAAAATTCCTTGGGTCAAAGGTCAAAATTTATAATAAGAACACAACGCAAAGACATTACATTACAGTAAGAATAAGTTCAAAATATTGTTGTTAGTCAAAGGAAGCCCCTTTTCCACCAGTTAAGCCTGGTATAAATTTGCATTTGGGTTACTTCTCAGAAATCTCATTAAAAAAAGTGTAAAACTGTTCTGCATATGGTTTAAATATATTATTTTCTCAGAGTTCTCACACGTCGGACAAAAAATTAGAATCGATCTCCAGTACAATTCAGACATCTACCTAATTCTCACAAGTCAGCGCACATTTTCTTCTGCCGACACAATTTTGGGGAACGTGAAATAGCGTTGTCGTGACCAGGACAGTGTAGGAATTTCTACAAAATGTTGTTAGTTGTTTTCAGCTCTTGGAAGATTTATCGGAGGTATTTTATATTGGTAGATTAATAGGGGATATTTGATATAAATAAATCGCATATAAACTTATTCCGTTTCCCGAGCACCGTCGTGCTGTTTTTAGAGCGACGCGTTTTCTTGCCCCGCAACATTATTCTTTGGTGTTAATAAAATGCGTCAGTGCATTGTGCATATTACTTTTAATGACATGCAACGATTCTACCCTTAAAATGGGCAATGATTAGCCTGCTACCGTTAGCAGGATTCTTTAGAAATAACAAAGTGAATTAATATAGAGGTTCAGTTTGGTTTCCAACCTGAGTTCAGTGTCGTCAGTTATTAGCTATTGTTATTTGGAAATGACACACCTGTACCTGTTGGTATTGCTATCAAAATCAGTTGATATGTCCTAGAGTACACGAGCATGGTAATCTATAATGTCTGTTGTATGGCATGTATCATTCACAAATCTCTCCATTCCCACTGATCGTGATGATAAAGTACGGCAGCTTAATAAGAACACATGAGTAGTTTTTATTTCATGGGAGTAGTTTTTGTTACCATGGGAGTAGTTCTTTTTACCATGGAAATAGTTTTTTAAAAATAGTTTTACCATTGGAGTAGTTTTTATTTACTAAAAAAAATTACTCCCAGTGTACAAAAAAACAACTACTCACATGGTTTTAAAAAACTACTCCTGTGTCATCATTAATCTTCCGTATAAAGACAGGCGAATTAAGGTAAACAAGGACGGTTTTTTGTCAACGTCAACAGAGGGCGCAATAAATGCCTTCATTCTTCACAAATGTTCAAAGACTACTCGGTCTCCAGAAATGTTGTTTGATTGAAACTTTTTTCTAGCCGTAAACTTGCCAATACCGACCCACAAAGGGAAGAAATTGGGGGATGGGGTGTGTGGGAAAGGAAAAGTACACGGTGACGAAGGAAGGGATATAGGCATATGTACAAAGGTAAGGGGAATATTTAGGGTATGAGCTTGGATCTTGGGAGTGGGGGAGTGAAGTGACACTTGATAGATATGAACAAATAAACAATTAAAATAAGATAGTAACGCTTCCCATGGTGTGAATGTTCAGAGTAATTAAAAATAATACACTCTCAGTGGGTAAACTTCATCAGTGAAACTTGAGTGCAGAATGTAAATTGATTTTCGAATGCCTTCTGGAATGCGCGCGTACAAACTTTCTCCACAAATCAGCGACTTCATGGCTCGATTTCGAACGTTCTAACAGCCACGTGCAAACGTTTCCAGAACAGAAAGTAACGCGAAACTATTTATCTTTATTTCTCGAACGGTTATGGAAGCATGGACGTGTTGCATTGTGTGTTTTATTCACTTTCGGACTGGACTCTTATCAATTTGATGTTCCGCTTGATTTCGTTTCGTTAATTACAACAAACGTCGTCACATAACTTCTTAATTTTATATTGTTCGTCAATGAAGAATGTAGAAAAAGGTTACCATGAAATCGCCATCGAGGTCATCAACGTTTTCATCACAAAATTCTTCTAGAAGTACATCACACGGTGAACCATCGCAGAAATATCGTCACTGTCATGATAAGGCGGAGCATGGAACTGGTTCAAAACAGTTGTGTGACTTGTCGGGTGAGGCGGATCAAGCCCGACCATCATCTTCATCTCATGCGAAGCACGGGCTGATCGTGGAGCAACGGGAAAGCAAACATCACCATCACAAGAAATTTAACCCACGAGTTGATCATCTACCTCATAGCGATTTACTGAGGCTGTCTAACAACGTTTGGCGTAAATGGACAAGACATAAATATACAGCGGATAAAAAACATGAAGACGAAAAAACCGCTTCGAAGACAGAGGTTGGTTGCTATTTGTGTATATGTACAGTGTTGTCAATGTGATTTTGAAGAAATCTTTTCAGTTTGTAGTGTGTGTGTTCTTTGTTGACAGAAATTGCCGCATGACCAGTAAATTACACATACGGAAATTACAAATTACGATGAACAACTGTGAATAAATGCACACAAATACCAAGATTACCCATGGGAACAGCTAGCTGGGTTACGGTGTGGTGGTGATGATGATGACGATGACAGTGTTGGGGTGGTGGTGGTAATGGTAATGGTAATGGTGGTGGTGGTGGTGGTGGTGGTGGTGACAATGGCAGTGGTGGGGTGGTGGTAATAGTAATGGGTGGTGGTGACGATGGCAGTGGTGGGATGGTGGTAATGGTGTTGTTGTTGTTGTTGTTGTTGTTGTCGTTGGTGGTGGTGGTGGTGGTGGTGGTGGTGGTGGTGGTATTGAGTCATCTATTTACACCTTTTAATTTAAAGAGAGATCGATGCCACGGATATCACTTGAATATGGTGGTGCTAGTTGTAGTAGTACTGACAGTGCTGACAGTGTTGCTCCCCTTGCTTCGGATGTTGGTATTGGTGATTGAGTTTCAGATTCGATTTAAAAGTTTTGGTAAAAGTAGAAATACCATGACAGACAATGTAACCACCGTGAATACAGTTGATCCTACCGAAAAATGATACATAGTCAAGTAATGATTGACAGATACAGTGAAATCTATGATGAACTTGGCTTTGTCGACAAACAGGAAAGAAACTTGCATTGAATAAATTATTATAGATGGTCAAACTTCAGACCACTACTTCGTTAGTGGTCTGAGGTCAAACTTGACGTATCAGGAAATAAGTCGCTTTCACTTTTATCTTTTATGCAAATACCTTATATTGTTCTTATGCTGCGTCACCAGTTACGTTAGATGACGTCACTTCATTTCGCCCACTTCCTGTCAACAAAACTCTTTTCTTTGAAACGGGAGCTAAGACGTTTGAATATATGTTGGTATCGAGAGGAGCTGAGTAAAAAGTGGTGGAACAGTGATCTATTAGTTCACAATGTTCATCGACTAAACACAGTATCACCCTCTAACAGGGATGAACACTTGCAGTCATATTAGTTTCGTTTCGCCGTGTCACGTTACCATTCCTACGTCATCGATTTTAGCCTGCTATAATCTTGATATCGGCAAACAGCGACCCCGTTATTCTTATCATATCGATCTACCATTGTGAAGGTATTCTTGAAACCTGTCTGCTTGCGTCAAAGAGTTTATCCACACGAACAATAGAATTCACTAAAGTGGAAAAAATCGATCTTTAAAATAGAGAACTGCTGTTGAATGAGTAATTGCCCCAGGACTTTATCGGGAAAAGAGGAATTGTTTGGAGAGTAGGTCGATCAGATTATAATATAACATCCCTTTAGGCGATAACTGTTTTTTTATTTTACAGGATACTAACAAAACTTGACATTATAGCTAACAAATACATTCAAACGTTATCGCCATTATATATACTCCAGAATATGCACAATCTAGAAATGTTGTTAATCACGGAATTGTCATGGAGGTACTTTAAATGAATGTGTGTTGTAAAATAGAATTTCTCCATCATATGATTGTTATAGATTCGATAGATTTTTGTTGAACGTTTTGTCGATATGGAATTTGTTGCTTACGGTTCGTACTTGGTTCAGAAACGCGATCAAAATTTTGTAAAATATATTTCAAATTTGAAATAAAGTATATTTAGAGCTTAAATCCATTGAAATTATCATTTTTGACGTCACTATTTTGACGATGCATAGGATTTATCATGTAATAGTATGCAGCGCTTATCGTGACTACAGGGTGGTATATTGGGTGGGGTTATCAGTCGTTTGCTATTTAATCAGACCGTCTCAGTCACATGTATATTGTTGGCGGTTATTGCAAAGTTTAAGAATATTCTAGAATTTGTTGACATGCTGAGGATTAATAACTGATGACTTTGCTGGTATTTCAGTTCAGTTGTATATCGCTGCATGTTCACAAAGTGTAACAGATACATACAACTGTTTAGGCATTCTTGAGTTCACAGCATGGTGTCTTATTGAAGACGTACACAATGATATATCACACTTTCACCCAGTAATTACTGCTACATCAGCATCTTGCAATGGATGAACATAACCATTCACATTTATTTCTTATATATATTTAAGAAATCCCCCGTCCCCCCAAAAAAGTAATAATAATACCATATTTGATATCCAGTCAACAAATATTTTCACTGGATAATAATATTTTGTATCCCCTGGTCCCTATTGGTGCTAGAGTCGGATCGTTGACGAAAAGATTAAGTCATTGATTTCCATTACTGATCCACCAACGAGACGCATTCTGAGCGTACGACTGTCAGATTAGGTTGCCAAGGAGGAATCGAATCACACTGAATAGCTTAGCATTGAATGGAGATAGATTACACCCACAACAACTATCATGACCATAGTACATAAAGATGACCAGTGTGCCGGTAGGATGGCCGAAAAGAAACGCTTTCAGCTACCGAAGTTATTCAAACGGAGGAAATCTATCAGACACAGAGAGCAACAATTTCGTCTCACACAAGTGATTTGCGGAACGGACAAACCTGTCTTAGAGAACCAGGACGAGTCAGTGAGTGTCCCCGTATACGATTCTTTCATTACTTATTGAGCTATGTATAGGAATGCTATACAATATTTACCAACTACCAGCACATGGTACTTTGTACATATCTATGACTGAATAATTCAGGAACACCACGAGTTCTCCTATCCAAAGCATGTAGTGTCATGCCATAGTCTTTCAAGTAAGGTTTTCTTATAACACGCCGTACAATGAACGGTAGCATGATGCTAAACTTGGTCCAATGTTGGACCTTCTATGACCATACATACATTCTATTGACAATAAAAAGCTACTAACGTTCATATAAAAATGGAAGTAGTTCAGGAATGAATTAGACAGAAGAATAAAACATAAATATATGGGTGGTGATACATGATGATAAGAAGCTGAGAAATTATATGCTGGCCAGGTTGTTACGTCGGTGGTAAACACGAGTTGTGGATTATGTTGGAGTAAATTGTCATGTTCAGCTTATTGTTAAGAATTACTGAGAACTTTCATCATTTACAAAGGCTATCTGTAAGTGGGATGGCATATTTGTATAAATGTGTGTGAGGGATGGGGTAGGTTGGTTGGGGTGCCATGGTAGTGATAGTAGGTATCACACTAGTAATCAACTTCTGATTTTTGTGAAGTAGGGCTGATATTGCTTATATCATCACCAGTTCTATAAGTACATACCACTAATGGTCAACTTTATAATTACTAAGTTTCTGACGTCACTATTTTTACACTTTAAAATGTCCTTGTCGTCACGTTGTATTTTATCCAAACAACATAGTGACATTCACGGCAATAACTTACATCAGAATACAACCAAAAGCGTTGTTTTCATTCGCTGGCTAATACAAAACACATCAGAACAGCCAAACTTTGTAACTTGTTTCATTTTTTGTGAAATGCGAAAAGATGCCCATAGCCAATATTGGTGAAAATTATCCTAGGAATAGTAGGATGACACTGATCTCTGTAAAGCTCATCTCATCGACGACACTAGTACGAACAGTAGCCGAAGACTGTCAGTACTTGATAGGAAACATTATATAAAAGTATGTAGTAGCATTTACTACACCTACTACTATCATCGTCGTAAACCACAGACTCTTTTACGGCACCGTCCAAGACGCACCGCCAAATAGCCAGTGTCGCGGAAGCAATAACAGCTCTGGTTTGCAAAAATGAATACTATATATACGTTACTACTACTAAGCTTCGTATGTAACCTGTTGCCATATCTATTGTTCGAAAATGTTACTGTCATTGAGAAAATCACTTTGGCTCTCTTTCACTATCGAAGTAGACCTATTCCACTATACAATTCCAAGCCAGTATTCATAAACCAATTTCAAGGTGAGGTGAAAATGGGTTTTTGATTGTGCTTGGGCGTTTTTTTACGATATGTTCTACGATATGTTCTACGAGTATCCGACTCGCAGTGAAAATGTCTTAAAAGACAGGTCCTTGAAAATATAGAGGAAAATTGTTAGAGATGAAATAAATGTGCGTGTCATTAATTGATACATCCAACACTAGACAAGGTGTGTTCATTTGACATGTATCACATTTCTGCCTTATAAGCGTACTTGTTCACTGCATTGACCATCTGGAGAAAAAAACAGTTATGTATATTTGATCTGTACCTTGAGCACACCAACATTTCATGCCACCCTGTGTTTTTTTTACGAAATTCGATTTTTTATAGAATTCCTCAAGTGGAATTTAACGATCAATATCCAAAGAACGTCACTTTGATGCGGATCGTCACGGCATTGTACACTTTTTTGAAACGCCTTCTTTCCACACCTCGATTCTATAACGGTCAACTTGAACTATCTTATTATTCTAGATAATACATAGCGTTCATTCAACCTGTTCAAAGATGGGACATATTGATAAACCACATTAAGGATCCTATACCAGTAATATATTCCCATCACTCCTATTACCATATAGCGTTCTTGGTCCTCAATACTAAAGCAATTAAATGTCATTGTTCTAAGAGGAAAGGACTCAAATATTTTGACTCTTTTAATGTAAATTTCATCGAGTTGTTTCCCCTATTATGCAAATGTTTTATTGATTTGTTTCAGTTTAAGTTAATTATGTATCGATTTGTTTATAACCGTTTCAAAGCTAATGACAATGGACTTCCCGTTCTAATAATTAGGACGTCACTGACGAGGTAGTGATGGTCCTTCAAGTATATAGAAAGATCAACGTCATCACCACAATCGACGAAAAATAAATGTTCACGAACACCACGAAGAGAATATTTGAGAACTTTAGCATTTGGAAGCTTTAGCCCAAATGTTCACAAACATAGATATAATATATGATATCCATACAATCTTATCAAATATACAACCAATTTCATCCTCGACTTTTGTTCGACAACCTTCCGAGCGCAGATCCGAGATCATGTTAGAAGACTAGTAGTTTGAGGTCGGCACTCGAAAATCGACATGATTGTAAACACATAAACAGATCCAAAAAATAAAACATTTACACCTCAACTCCGTTATTTCTAGAAAGTCGTAATAATATAGGCTTTAATTGTGGTATTGTGTTTAAAGGGAATTTGGATGTTAAATAGTTGACTTGTTGACAAAAACTTTATATGTAACTGATTTAAATGATGTTCGTGATATGATCTGATCTCGACTTTAAGGAATTTCTAGTTCCGCATAGGCGCATCTCCATGTGCTGGGAAAGATATTACTTCACGGAAGTAACAGTTGGAGCGGATGATGGGTTGAAATTATGTAGCATAAAGATACGTATACAATCACTGTGTTTAAAATATCTGAATTATTTATACTGCTATAGGATATGTAATTCCAATTTTATCGGTCGAATAGTATTAATTATTTTTAGTGATAACTAGTATCCGGTGATGACGACTTCATAATTGGCAAATTAAGTAATATACAGTATCAGCCTACAAATATGAACAGAATATGATTTTTAAGAACTGTGGTATGTACATGTGTTCATGGTTTGTCTCTACGACTGAGTTTACAATTTGTATTTATTCCGTTGTGAGATCACCGGCTACTCCCCACTCCATGTAAGACACACCAGTAAAAGAGAACCACGAGGTTACCAAAATGTATATCTACTTCCGTGGTCAAATCACGTTCCATTCACATCGCCACCACCATCACGTTCAGTTATTTTGAAAATCTTGATGTAAGACTTCAACAGTGGATATAATATTACAATGAGAGTTCGTCTGTATTGGGCAACACAAAGAGCATGAACGTTCTCCAAGTTTTACACAATTGCTGGTCAACATACTCGGAAACACTAAAGAAATTCCAAGTTCTAACTTTTCTCTGAGTTGAATACATTTAAGTTATTTTGATTCACACTTGACGAAGTTAACAACCTTACATGTATGACGTTGTATGGCTTGGTTCAGTTCAATGGGTCTTAAACTATAAACCAAACTACTAGGGGGTCATAAATTATCAACCAAACTAATAGGGGGTCATAATCTACGTGGAACTATCTTTAATATTCTTGTACTTTATTGTTTATTATTTTTCGAGGAGGAAAGGGGTCGACGTCACGTTGTCTTTGAACTCAGGTAAAATATTGGCGAGCCTGTACGACACCAGGCAGACGTCAGTGAAGAAATCACTCTTTTATGAATAATTACTGGAGAAAGAGGATTAATTATTGGAGAAAATGAACCATGTACTATTAACTAAGTATAGTATATAATATTTAAAAGTGTTCGGGAACCCCTTTAATAGTTTGTGTTCCCCATTACCTTAAAGTTGGTATTAAACTACAAATATAAGAGAGTTATAATTCAAGGTTTTTCAATTGTTACGTTTATGGAAACAAAATAGTTCTAAAATTGGGAAACAAAAACACTAGTGTGACATTAATGTCGACAACCTTGTTATTTCACTCGTTTTCAACACATTTACAACATCAGTAGATTTTAATCTTTGACTTAATTGGTCTATTGATGAAGTGTTCAAGTGTGAAATACCTGGATTGACCCCGTGCTTTTCGTTGTCTTGACAACTAAAAACATTGCTAGCTGGAGGTAAACAATGGACTTATTGCCGTACCGGTTAGCATCTAACCAACGATGTATTAAAGCATAAAACGAGGCTTTGAATTTCGACTTGTGTTTGTCACACCATAAGCTGTCTAACCGACAAATAAAGGAAGAGTTTACATATCTCACATACCCAGTATCGATAATCCGAGAAACGCCCACAAATGGCCATTGGCAACAAAGAAAATTTGTTGATCATATCGTTGGGTCGTTGCCAGAAGTACTCACTAGGGTCACAGACAAGTAAGACATTTACTTGTCTGTGCCCCGGTCTGTGCTAGGGTGGAGTAGCTGGAGGTGGGTAGAAATGATATATTTAGGGTACTTGGTAACTAGACGTTGGTTCAGTCAAAAATAAAATTAGACGAAACCGGATCACCTCAATTTCCCGACATACGAGAAAAGACATCAGGGGAATATAAATATAAATATATAGAACTAAGTAAAAGCCCCCGTACAGTGTTTCCGTAGTTTCGTAGTATCTGTAAGCACACCAAATAATAACATCACATGTCACAGGTAAATCTTCCTAAATTGTGAATAAAATGCATAAATTTATCACTAACGATTAACTGAATTTAGCCTAATACAGTTCTAAAAGGAAAGAAAACATTTATTTCCCCCAATTTATGGCTATACTAAACACTCCGTACACATGTCATCAAATCAGTTTCTACAACAACCCAGGATTGCTAAGTGTTTTAATGTTGTTGTACTGTTATAAATGGGATTAACTTTGGAGTACATTGAATTGTGCTTTCTGCCAACCTCTGGACCTTTCGAGTCACAGGTGTCACGAGTCTGCGCAAGTCTCATTTACAGTCCGTCAACAGGCAGCGGTCTATACATACATGTTCTAGAGAGCCCAGCAGCAGTATCAAAAGTACGTTATCAAAACTGATTAAAAAATATCTGTCAAATTTCATAATATCTTTGGTTTGGTTTATCCCAGACATTTATCTGTCTTTGTACTGGCGGGTGGAAATGGTCACCATGGTATCACCGTTATAACAAACCGTAGCGTCCAGTGAGCCATTCGACCAGGCATTATTTTAGTGTATGCACAGATTTATCACATTGACAGCACCCCCCTCCATTGGCAATGTTTTTTGTTTATTTTGTCACCCCATTTCCCGCAATATGTAACAGTCGGTAGCATATTACACAAACACAAAACACTAAATCATAATTAATAATCCTACTCTGATGACAAGTTGGTTTGTTCGGCATATTCTGCTAAACTTGTACCCTTGTATGTGTTATGTTCTAGAATTCGCCTGACAACGCGAACAACATTTTTTTTTTCACCAAATTTCTGCAAAACTTCTACTCGTGTATACACAGTTATACGTACAAAGTACATGTAAAAACCCAGAGAATGGGGCACAATCTACCTGTGGAGAAAAATCAATAGAACTCCTCGTTATGGCCGTTATGTTTACTTTACTTAATCCCCGTCAAGTGTGTATGAAACTTCAACATTTCGAGTCCGAAAGCTATTACTACAATCATTCAAGAATATTAAGTTGCTGCTAAAGTTTTAAAAGACTCCAATTCTTAAAATAAACGGACATTCTCTGTTAAAACGCACGGACTTGGCTCGTCCGTGTACTGAAAAAAATGGATATATGGACCCACAAACTTATGGCCATGTACCGTTGCTAATGACAACAGGGGGTGGCTGTTTGGTAGGTTCAGAAATAGCGAAGCCTGAATGTATAGTCAATGTTCAATAAAAAACATTAAACGCACTTTATTGAATAATTTTAGGCATTTGGTGTTATTTTCCACTTTTTAAACAAGTGTTATGGCTAGCGGTTTCTATGAAATCAACATAAAGTTTGTACTCCAAAACATTGGGTTGTGAAGCGACAGATTTGTGATGTAATTATGAAACAATGTCCAAGATTTTGCCAAATGTTATAAGACTTTACTTACCTATTCTTATGGTCTTTTTTCAGTTTTTTCGTAGCTTGAAATATCACGATTCTTGATGACTTGGTCCTCGAATTTCTTCTTTGAACGACATTGACGTTTGGTGTTGTAACAGGTGGTTTAAAACACTGTGACGGGGCTAATGGTTACAGAATGATTTATGCCCCCGTCATATCTGCAAACCTTATCAGTTACTGTATCAGTCGACTGGTCGGAATGCTCTGTAAATTGCGCCAAATCTATTATAATTGAGTTATTCTGCAATCGATACACTACAAATCATTGCCACGACTGACTGGTCAACATAAAACATTTCTGGTAGTGTAAACAACCTTTTAATACTTGAACACAATACGAGGAGCCAATGCAGCATAGCATCTGTCACACAACTAGTTAACATGTGTCAATTCGTTGTAAAGATGCCACAATATCATTTCAATCATCCGATACATACATATTTTATTCCGTCATGATAACAATAACTTATGACATTTTATTCAAGCTATCTTCAAGAATAAAGAAGCAAAGAAAAATATACTTGTTAACACAAATTGTACTAGTTTACAAATGTAAACAAATATGATAGGTCACTGTGGTGAATACATTTATTTCTGATTCAAAGTTTTGTTATCAGGTACCCTATGCTGGGCAATAATTGGAAACTATGTCTATCATTCCAGTTTTGGAATATTGCTCCTAAAAAATGCCAGAATCACCACAATTACATCAAAATGATTTCATAGAAGCTTTAAAAACATCGTTGATTGTTTTTTTGAACTGAATCTCACTTGGCGTCTTAGGCCCAATGCTTCCTTCGCTGTGCGCCCATGTAAGCTTACATGGTCCGCGTGTCTTCGGTGTAAGATGAAAACTCAAAGTTTTTCTTGTGATATTTGCATCCATAACAATACCAATGATGTATAAGGAATTTATTGAATGCAGCTTTGGTCCATTCGTACATGAGAATGGTTCGTTTGTCTCAAAACTCGAAGTCTTTTATATGATTTTTGCATCCATAACAATACCTATGGATGAAGCATTGATTGATCGTTAATAAAACTTTGGCCCACTTGTCTATCCACTATGTCCAGGTGTCTGACAAATATTCCATGCAATCGTAGTATCCATAACAATATCAATAAATGGAGAATTGATCCATCAACAAAACTCTGCCCCTCTCCCGATTATAGTAGTCCGTTTGTGCGCTTCTGCAGAAATTGTACGTAGAAAAGTCTAAATTTTTCTTATGATTTATATATCCATAACAGTGCCAATGAATATCTTCAAAAAATTGATAGATGTGTCAACAAACTTTTCTTGTCTGTCCCTCCCCCATGTCGTTCGTGTGTCGACCCCCTGTGCGCTGAAACGTCTAAATTGTTGGTGCGATTTTATATTCATAATTATACTACCAAAGTTAAAGGAATTAATAATAGTTCAATAAAACATGTGCAACGTTCTTAGAAATGTATACTTTCTTTGTATCAACGCTGTTCATTGTCTCAGACACGTTTGGTTGTCAGAGTCACTACATAGTTTACTATCCCCGGTGATTTTTACGTTGCTATGACGACCGAATAGTTTGGTTACTTTAGAGCTTGGAAGACTTTTTAAAGTATGTCGGAATGTTATCGAACACAGTTTAGTAAAATACGACTGTAAGAGTAAAAGAGGCCAACGTTTATTACACTTGCCGATAATTCTGATTGTTGTGACGGCTTGATTTCTCCTCTGTGGTGTTGTGTCTTGATAGTTTCACAGATTAAATAAAATACCTATCGACAAAAACAACCAATTGTTATATTTTCTGTTTTGTTACAGTCACCTGCTTGTGATTATAATACGTCATCAAAAGTTCAACTTACGGTAAGTCGGTGTTCGTCTTCATTCACGTTACCTCTCAGATTATTTGAAGGAGGGACTAGGTTGGCATTATAGTCTGAGGAGTGGAGGCATTAGTCTGAGGAGTGGAGGCTTAAACTTGAGTATGGAGTTAGATATATTTGGTTGGTATGAGAACCGAGTCATACCGACCAAATATATTTGACTCCGTACACAAGTCAAAGACTAATCGGACTTGTCTGGCATGTACGGTGTTTAACTTGTTCTGTGTATTATCGTTGGGATGTACGGTGTTTAACTTGTTCTGTGTATTATCGTTGGCATGTACGGTGTTAAACTTGTTCTGTGTATTATCGTTGGCATGTACGGTGTTAAACTTGTTCTGTGTGTTATCGTTGGCATGTACGGTGTTAAACTTGTTCTGTGTATTATCGTTGGCATGTACGGTGTTTAACTTGTTCTGTGTATTATCGTTGGCATGTACGGTGTTAAACTTGTTCTGTGTATTATCGTTGGGATGTACGGTGTTAAACTTGTTCTGTGTATTATCGTTGGCATGTACGGTGTTTAACTTGTTCTGTGTATTATCGTTGGGATGTACGGCGTTTAACTTGTTCTGTGTATTATCGTTGGCATGTACGGTGTTTAACTTGTTCTGTGTATTATCGTTGGGATGTACGGTGTTTAACTTGTTCTGTGTATTATCGTTGGGATGTACTGGGGATTAGACTCAATCTAGACGACCCGGACAAGTTGTCCGAGTTTCAATCGAATGCAGGTTGACTAGGTATAGATGAATACATATAACAAGAGGAAATAACATATATCAAGAAACTAACAAACATATTAATATAATATTAATCAATCACTATCACATACAACTTTTCTCTCGTTATGTCCAAGACAAGTAATTTTTCTCTGGTAAAAGTGTCACTACTTTCAAAAAAAGATATAATTCTCAAGAAAATAATATTAAATTTGAGACAGGGTTGACAATTTCTAAGTCACAAAAACATGGCAAATGTAAAACTTTTCTCCACTCCAATTTGTTTCTGATATTGTTTTCTGTCATTGATGGTTATTATTATCTTCGTTTCAATCAACGTGACCTTTTTTCTTTGTGTCACCCAGCCTATTGAGAGATTCCGTAAAGGTGTTCGACAAATTCGTATGCTGTGTGCAGTCACCATTAGTATTCGTCGATATGCATCCGAAGCAGGAATTAGTATGCTATCAGGTCTGCCTGACCTTGCCCAGTCTATGACCAACGTGCCGAACATCAAAGTACAGATCGACAGTGATACAGCAGCGAGTGGAAAGGAACAAATTTCATTCGACCCACGAAATTTTAAAAGTAATTATGAAGTAAGTGAACACAATTTTGCATTTTATAAAACCATGTTTAGTCCTTTGTGATAGTCTTTAAGTAACTGCCTGTACATTACCTCAGGACAGTTGTCAATTTTTCTGTTCTCCTTTCGTTTAATTTTTTATAAAGGAAAGCTTAAAGTATGTCCTCCCTTCCTCTTTTGCAGTTCAAACTTCCTGTAAAGGCAGAGAAAATCTTGGAAAAGAAAACTGAGGACCGTACATCTGCCGACATAAAGGCGATCGTCAATATAATGCGTGGATTGTACAGTTTCAGAAAATACACACGAACATTACAGTATTTATTATGTAGAGTTGTACGACTTGAAAGGTAACTTACTATTTTCATGATAATTATTATATTTATTATAGCTGAATATTGTAACAACAATTTATCCACAAACATGCAGGCACAAGTGAGATGTACAATAATTATACTCCGAAACACCGAGTTGGAAGAACGACAGATTTGAGTCACTCTAGGCTGCAATTGAGACCCTAATTTCGGCTAAAGCCAAATTGAATGTAAAAGGACTATCGCTAAGCACTACACTATTCCGCTATTTTGATTTTTCGATGTCCTCTCCGGAAATACACACCAATACCTATTAAGAAACTAATATGGATTGACACTGTGTGACAATGATGATTATATATTGAAGCGAATTTAACAAAGAGTAAGGTGTTTGTTGTTTTAAAAACATGTATACCTCAAATGACGTCATAAAGTTATTTTTATCATATACGAATGTCTAGAGCGAGCTATAGATCTACTAGTTGTCAAACAACATTCCCTATGTTTTATATTAGATATTAGTTGTTATGGTAACATAAGTAGTTTTCGATACGAAATAAAAATAAATATCAAAAGAGCTTAAAGCTACAGACCGTGCCTCTTGAAATTAGGGTCCACAAGACTTCCATATCCTCGTCTAAAGTGATCGCCAACGTTCAAACCACTATTTTCTACAGGAGTCTGAGTACAATGCAACTACCGTGTAGTTTTCAATCTACCAGGTATACAGGGGTTGTTGTTATATCGTAAGTTGACAAGATGAATTGATGTGGTTTCATTATAGGTATGGACGTCGCCGAGTTGTCGTCCGTAAAGGTCATATTGGTCGAGGATTTTATTTTGTCTTTTCCGGCACAGCTTGTGTAACACTTGACCAAGATGAAGAAAGCGTATTTACCAAGAAGGAAGTGTCCATGTTGAAGAAAGGCGCTTGTTTTGGGGTTAGTTCACCAGCACTTTGTTTAGTTTGATTTTGTTCATATTGATAACCACGATAGTAGTTATTTTGGTTTGGTTTAGTTGCTATGATTAAGCTTATTGTGAATTTGTTTTAATTCAAATAAATTTAGTTCAGCGTGGTTTACTCATATTTTAAGTAATCAATTTTATTAGACAACTTTCATTTATTTTTTTGTTTTGTTTCCTCTCTTTTGATTATAGGAAATAGCCTTGTTGAAGGACGTTCCCCGTATGGCCACCGTTGTTTGCATGGAGGATACAGAATTTCTTGTGATAGACAAAGATGACTTTTTTGCAAATAATTTATATTTACACGTCATAAAAGAATTTGAATATCGAAATAATTTCTTGAGGTAAGCATTCATCCGTGGTTTGTTGCCGTGTCCACACACAAGCACGGACAACCACACAAGAACTGAGACACATTGGAACATTATCCAAATCACGCTAGAAATAATGAACACGTGCACCCAACATTTAGAATGCTTACCCATCTCTTAATTTTATACAATCAAAACCAATCAAGCTGCAAAAAGAGAAAGTACTGACTTATTAATGAATGAATCAAAGACAACAATCAAACTATGTGTATTTCTTATTGTGAAAAATATCACGATGAGACGCTACACCTACAATTACAAGTGACGAATAAAAAATAATCAAGTTGCAAAAAAGATAATTGGACTGAATAATAATTTAGGAGATAATTAGAGATGAAAAGAACAAAGCAAAACATTGCTACTGTTAATGGAGTCCAAAACACCTATTTTAAATCGTGTGTGATGTCAATGTGGAAATTATCACAAAAATATATTAAGACAGCGCATAGGGTTAGGGTTTTGGTTTTGGACTCGGCACATTACAATACGTGCAATAGCAATATTTTGATAGGGGGTTTAATTTCTTAGATTAAAGGACTTGTCGAGTCATTTTATCAAACCCAATTTCACTATTCTCAAGTCCATGTCTCCAATTGGTTCATCATTGTGGTTGGACAGACTGCAGTTTTCGCAACATAATCGTTCTTACGTCTATCTCTAAAACAACTGACAGTTTGTGGAATTAATAGTGTTTTATAGTAGTGGAGTATCATTATAGGTTTATGTATTAATCCTATCCTTCATTTGTTTACAGTAATTTGGACCTATTCAATACTTGGCCACGTGAGCATCTTGAAGTGATAAGTAACATGGGAAGACTTGAAGAATACAACCACGATTCTCTAATGGTTAAAGATGCTCGTCAACATGAATGGCTGCTGATTATTACAAAGGTAGTTATTCATTTCAAAAAATATTTCATCCATGATTAGACTACCACAAATGAAAAGTGTCTCTCCTTTCTAATCGTCATCACCAATCAACAACATTCGTTTGTCATCATACTGGATCATTGATTACTGTACAAAGGGTACACAGCGATAGTATTTGTTTTGTAATAAATTAAATGTTACTTCTGTGATGGCTATAATTTAAAACTCAACATGGTTTTTGCAAGTCACATACATGAATTATTTCTAGCTAGGACAAACTATTACATTCCCTAGTTTCTAAAAACAATTATTTTTTTAGGGCGTACATCAATATAACTAACATTTACAGATTCTTTATTGTCTTTTTGGTAAATTAAATTAACCTGTAAAAACATATATTCTAGTAGACAATAACATGTCATGATGTTTTGTCAAAATATAATGCAGTTGTTTCTTTAATTTAGTATTTTCACTCTACAGCGTTCCTATGAATATTCAATTCAATTTTCTTTTCTCTTACAATAGGGCAAATGTGATGTACTAAAGTTGGTGGACTTGTCTAAAATCCCCAAATTCCAAACAGCTCTAGAAAGACAGTATGGTAGAGTACACTACGATAATAAATCTTCTATCATGCCACTGCCTCTAGAGAGTCTAAGGTCAGAAAGTGTTCGTAGTTCATCACCTGCAGAACCCAATAAATCATCAACTCATTCACCTAGTAAACAACATCTCAACAGACCTAAGACAACAGGTAATATTCAACAAAGTTTTCCTTAAAGTGCAGTGTTTGTCCCATGCGCATGTTCGTACGACGTGCTTACTGTTAGTTGGCCAATGGCCAATAGGACGATCAATGCGCAAGTTCTTACTCATCTCAGTTCCGACCACCACCACCACCACCACCACCACCACCACCACCACCACTACCACAGGGGAAGGAGGCGTAAATGCGAGGATTTGCATAGCATTTTTTTAAAATTCCAGGCATATTCCACCCTCAAAAGATTCTAACAATGCCTTTATATTTTAATTTACAACAAAAATTAGGACGAATACTTTCCAAAACGGAAGATAGTGAGGACACCATACGAAGTTTAAGTGCTGTGATGAATCAACACGAAATAGACTCACGAAGTGTCTCTGAAATGGACCAATCATCTGTGACTGGAAGTAATCCATACATAGTTGTCAGGTAAGATAATTACGTGGTCTGACGATCCAGAAGCAATTTTGTTCGAAATTTGCAAAATGAGTCCCATTTATGGCACGAATGTAACGGAAGATATTTTCCATAATTTCCACTTCCATATTTTCTTCGTAAATTGTACATGTACTAAATGCCCCTCCCCTTCCTGCCCATCCTCATGGTCGAACGCTCACCTATTAAGGCGTAGTTAGTTATGTTTAAGGAAACAAACAAACAAACAAACAAACAACCAAGCAACATGCAAACACCGAAAAACATGAACGACGGGGTAATTTCAAATCAATATCGACAAGGTTTCGATACAACAAGAATCCATTATGTTTTCCTGTGTTATGTGCAATGGTCACTTTTGTCATACCTACCACGATAGGGGTAATATCAAAAGTCAATTTTTGAAAACGTAATTAACCATGCAGTACATGCCAGATGGAAATAAAATATATGTACGATACGATATTGTACAGATATTGTTTGATATGATTGTAGTACTATATAGTATCAGTATTAATATGATATCCACGGAGTACACAATATGTATACTTTACCATAAACTTACAGTATTACATATACCTTTTTGACACACACTGTACTTTTGAGCCACGCAATATCAAATCATGTCGGTGACGTACTTTGCACACTGTGTACTCTAGACTCTCTCACAGTCCTCGGAGCTTCGCATTTCTAAAATTAAAGCTAAACGAGTTATTTTGTATATACCAATATCATCTACATAACCGTACTCCAATATCCTTGTACTGTGCGCCCTCATCGACTACATGGCGATAACCATTTGTTGACGTGTGACTGCGACGCTCCATGTTTTCGCGAAGCAGGGCGCACAGTACAAGGATACGCGAGCACGGTTATGTAAATGATATCGGTACATACAAAATAACTCGTTTAGCTTTAATTTTAGTAATGCGAACCTCTGAGGAGTGTGAGAGAGTCTAGGTGTACCTGAAACTAAACTTTTGTACTTTTCTCCTCAGCAACCACAAAGAATCGGGACAGTTACACCCACCTCATCTCAGTTCTAGAGGTCTATTATCATCATTTGCGTCACAATCCTCTACCGGTATAGAACTTGGTATGGGTCTTGGCGTATTTGTCAAAGTGGACTCCCTCAGACCTGGCCAATGCTTTGTGAGTGTTTTCTTCACAGTAATTTTTTTATCTACCCAAAAATGAGCCATCCTTAATTTTACTTCCTTCAGATCAAGATTTCAACGAGGCTCACTAAGAATGCAGCCAATAAATTGTAGAACTGATTAATGTCTTGGATGTCTTGAAAACGATATGGGACAGTACGACAAACTGTCTGAAATGGTTTCAATGTTTTGTTTGAATGGAAATCACAACTCTGGTTGTATTCTCTCAGTCAAAAGCCGTAGAACCCCTAGGATGTTGTACATTTTTAGAATTAGACCATATTTAGCAGGGACCCCCTAAGCTGTACACTTTTAAGAAGCAGGTGAACTCTACTTGAGACTGCAAAGAAACTTGAGCAAAATGAGTTTAGCCATAGCAAGTAATGCAAAACTTAACAAACTTTCTGAATCCTACCATTAACCATTTATTACCTGAAAACTCTTGATTTAAACTTTTTGTTAGTTAACAAAATATAAATAATGTAATATTGAATTCTTTCCAAGGGTTTACAAGGAATACAAGGAGAGATGCCACACTTATCACTAGTCAGTGCTGGGTGTGAAGTTATCCGTATATCCATGACAAAATTCCGGGAATATGCCAATAAAGCAACGCTGGATGCAGTGGAACAACAAATTCCCGTTTATCCGTCAGACACAGATCTCTGTGAAAAGTTCTTGAAACAAAGCAAATGGAAACACTTCAAAAGTAATATTGTACATGGTGTTGTACTGGATGCGCAACTCCAGAAAAATAAATTTGGGAGAGGCCAGAGACTTCCTAGACAGATGGACAGTGGTCATCATGATCAAGTCTTGCCAATGTCATATCCAATGGGGAGGATTCCGTTTACAACAGAAGCTTGGGTCACTAGTACAGGTAAGCTGATTTCATGGACCCTCTCATATAACAGAAGCTTGGGTCACTAGTACAGGTAAGCTGATTTCATTGACCCTCTCATATAACAGAAGCTTGGGTCACTTGTATAGGTAAGCTGATTTCATTGACCCTCTCATATAACAGAAGCTTGGGTCACTAGTACAGGTAAGCTGATTTCATGGACCCTCTCATATAACAGAAGCTTGGGTCACTTGTATAGGTAAGCTGATTTCATTGACCCTCTCATATAACAGAAGCTTGGGTCACTAGTACAGGTAAGCTGATTTCATGGACCCTCTCATATAACAGAAGCTTGGGTCACTTGTATAGGTAAGCTGATTTCATTGACCATCTCATATAACAGAAGCTTGGGTCACTAGTACAGGTAAGCTGATTTCATTGACCATCTCATATAACAGAAGTTTGGGTCACTTGTATAGGTAAGCTGATTTCATTGACCCCCTCATATAACAGAAGCTTGGGTCACTAGTACAGGTAAGCTGATTTCATTGACCCTCTCATATAACAGAAGCTTGGGTCACTGGTACAGGTAAGCTGATTTCATTGACCCTCTCATAAAACAGAAGCTTGGGTCACTAGTACAGGTAAGCTGATTTCATTGACCCTCTCATATAACAGAAGCTTGGGTCACTAGTACAGGTAAGCTGATTTCATTGACCCTCTCATATAACAGAAGCTTTGGTCACTAGTACAGGTAAGCTGATTTCAATGACCCTCTCATATAACAGAAGCTTGGGTCACTTGTATAGGTAAGCTGATTTCAATGACCCCCTCATATAACAGAAGCTTGGGTCACTAGTACAGGTAAGCTGATTTCATTGACCCTCTCATATAACAGAAGCTTGGGTGACTAGTACAGGTAAGCTGATTTCATTGACCATCTCATATAACAGAAGCTTGGGTCACTAGTACAGGTAAGCTGATTTCATTGACCCTCTCATATAAAAAAATAAGAAAAACAATGCCTTAGTTTCAACTGAGTAGCAGACTGCAAAATACATTGAGTTGTAGTCAGTCTTGTTGCAAAATAGGCCGATCGGTGTGACACATAACGTCATATCTTACTGACTAGTTCCAACCCTTTATTACCAAAAAACTATTGTTTTTTTGGTTTACTTTAAAAACAAATAGTATGTTGAATTCCTCTGAAAGGTCCTTTCAAAATAAGTGGTCAATATTCCTGTTTTTTTCCATATTTGATATTCATACAATTTTCATATACATCAAGAAGGTTTTTGATTTGCAGGGAAAGTTATTTATAAACTCCAATTCTTGTGAATCATATCCATTGCTTTCTTGGTTATTTACAGTCACAGTTGCACTATGGGTACTATCTATTTTGGCATGCAAAGACCGCCAATCTTTTTTACAGGACGAGTGTCTTACCTTCTACCCTGAAAAAGACATCCTGTGTCAAATGATACTATAAATTAAATGGGAATGCCACTCAACAATGAATGAGAAACAAGTGTTAACTGAGTATTTCACAGCAACAGCATGTTATGTAAGTGATCTACAGTAATGAAATGACTCCACAACCTAAAATGTATTTTCTGCAGTGGCATTCCCCTT
Source organism: Glandiceps talaboti (assembly GCF_964340395.1). Classification (NCBI taxonomy): domain Eukaryota; kingdom Metazoa; phylum Hemichordata; class Enteropneusta; family Spengelidae; genus Glandiceps; species Glandiceps talaboti. The sequence continues at coordinate 606,288 of NC_135564.1, read as the reverse complement.
CTCAAGCAGAATTCAGGGGTTTCAAGTTGTACAGCCATCAAAGTTGATATTTTTTAACAATTAATGTTATTGTTTTTTGTAGACAACAATACATTCCAGAATACATCCAGGAACCAACATCGTAGAAGCTACACTACTGCTGGTCCTAGACCAAGAATTAGTCCTCACAGTAGTCCTAGCAGAATTATGTCCAGACCTGGATCATGTGTTTCTGACAGAAGCAGTCAACACTCAGTAATACCACAAGTCTTAGTACAGGGGAGTCAGCGTAAAACAGTGCTCATAGAGAAAATAACCAAACCAACTTTCACTGGAAGTCATTCTTGGAGGAACTACTACAAAAGTTTCTAGACAGGCATTTTCAGATGTTGGCGTTACAGTATTTTGAACTAGCTTGTGAAAATGTCATTTATTGCAAACTACTAACTGGACTCCTAGCAACAAGAAATGGATATTTTGTTGTAATCCTTGCATTTACCTGAAGTATTTGGACAGAAAATTAGAATCTCCTTCAATCCAATCTGATGATGCAATTACTTCTGAATGTTTTAAAATTAATCATGTATCTAAATGAAACAAGGAATACCATATCAACAAATTACACTATAACATTCTACAAATGGAATGTGTTGCAACAACAAAAGACATTGACCTTTCCAATATAAGACGAATCAGGAAGCTAAGGAGACCATTGAGAAAATTGAGGAACTAGGGGTTCCATTTGTGGACTGTTCCAAGCAGAAGACACATAGAGCTCAATGATGGACCTTTCCAGTGAGTAAGAGACTATTCACGGAAAGAATTAGAAAGGAACCACACTGTGCCTTTTACATTTATGACTGGAATTATTTATCTTCCATGCATTTTTTAAAATAATGAATAAAAAGATGATTGCATATACTAGTATATATGATAGTGTTGTTAGATTTAGTATACAACATTCATTTACTCTATATTTTTCTATTTAGAAATATGTCTACATCTCAAACTTGTATCAAAATAATGTTAAAAGTCATTCTGTGTGGGTATAGTCCTTAGACCGAAAGATTCACTGCTGTGTACTGTAATATGACAGAACCCCATAATGTTAAAAGTCATTCGGTGTGGGTATGGTCCTTAGACTGAAAGATTCACTGCTGTGTACTGTAATATGACAGAACCACATGATGCGCGACTGCAAGTGTGGCACACTCAAGCTATTTGCACTCGTGCTTGCAGTGCTCTCTGTGGCAGTACTCTCACAAGTGTAGTAAGTGAAACTGCAGCAGAAAACACTGCAAGCATAACTGCAAATACCCCAAGTATCATCCCTTCCCTTTGTTTGTGGAAAGGTATGACAAGAGCACCTAAAACGGCCGATCTATCAATCTATGTTGGCATACATGTTGAAATCTTTTGTTTTCCTTTGAAAATACAACTAGTTAAAATGAATTCAATATCTTTTAACTGAGGGTATGTTTATTGTATTAAGTGCAGGCAGTATTCAATATGAAGTGATCCAGACAGTACAAGTCATAAATTATTTCTGGAAATCTCTCACAAGTTCAACCACATGAACAACCAATAGTACTCCAGTTTCCAATGAACTCATGTGTTACATGGATATACAGTAAACCATGTACATGTACATAATGTGTGTGAAAAAAAATAGGACCCCCTTTGCAGTCAACTTTTGTTGCTATTAGCAACTGCTAATGAGTCAGTTTTTAAAACCACAGGGTTAACGTTACCATCCATTTCTCCAACAATTCCTGATCAAATGTTTGGTGTTAAATCCATGGAAAATGGATCCCTATCCAGTCAATGTCATTGACTGTTGCTATAAAGTTTGGTTTCCAAAAACCATAGGTGTAAGTTCTTAGCAAGTCAATGTTGCTGCTTATTGCTGTAAGTTGTCTGAACTCAATATCATATGTCAGTCTTCATCAGAATCTGTGTCTTGTTGATTGACAGCTGCATTTACATTGACAACGGTTGCTAAGTCTTCCTTACCTGATGAAAGTCGTTCTCCTGTTTAGACAGAAAACAAATATGTCAGACAAACAGACAAAATGTAGCAGGAAATTGTGATCTTGCTAGCTCAGTGTAGAATATGCAGTTTCTTATTGGTTTCTGGATTGCTGTATCAAACAACATACGTACTAGTTAACAGTTAAGAAGCTGCACGTAACAGTAATGATGTACTAGTTAACAGTTAAGAAGCTGCACATAACAGTAATGATATACTAGTTAACAGTTAGGAAGCTGCACGTAACAGTAATGATGTACTAGTTAACAGTTAAGAAGCTGCACATAACAGTAATGATGTACTAGTTAACAGTTAAGAAGCTGCACATAACAGTAATGATATACTAGTTAACAGTTAGGAAGCTGCACGTAACAGTAATGATGTACTAGTTAACTCATACAGATATGAAATAGGATTCTGTCATATGACACTTGATGAGCTCTTAGGTGCTTAGCTTCACTCATCTGAATCTACAGCAGAAACATCAAAGGGTTGTCGAAACACATTGCATATCATAAACATTTTATGTTCCCCAAGAACAATTTAGATAGATAAGAAACAGCCTTCACTCAGACCATTCAATACATATATATATAAACAACACAATCCGACCCCAACTGATACAAAGACACACACAATGTCCCTGGTACAAACAAGCTATTTAATGTCATCACATTTCAGGCTCAGATTTTGACACAAACAAATTGAAACTAACAAGAATTTGAGTCTGCTTGCATGGTTCTCCATGGTGACAAGAGTGTACACATACAGTGCCTGCTTGTCAGCAGGAGTGTGGGGTTGTTTATATTTGTAATGGTTGGTCTGTGGGAAGCCTGTTTCTTATCTATCTAAAGTATTCTGGGGGAACATAAAATGTGTATGATATGCGCAGTCTTTCAGCGACCCTTTGATGTTTCTGCTGTAGATTCAGATGAGTGAAGCTAAGCACCTAAGAGCTCATTAAGTGTCATGTGACAGAAATATGCTTCAATCAAAAAAGTACATATAGGTAATACTCTTACTTATCAATTCTGCAATTGCTCTCTGTGTTCTCCTTTCCAATTTTTCAAACTTTTTGGAAACATCTCTTTTTAAGTCCCTGTAGGAAAAAACAGAAATAGGTCAGACTGCTTGTCAATACAACTGCTGGCAATACAGAAATGATTACATTGGCTAAATAGGCACACGCTGAGTTGATACATATTTGGCCATAGTTTGCGGGTACTCGCAGTATCATGGTATTGTACTTACTGAAGCAGACTTTAAAGTTTAACAACTGACTGAACTCACACCTGGTATCAAGATATACCCCATAAATGATCTGATGACATAGTTTATCATACATATCAAAAAAATGTTCAGGAAATCCTTACTATGCAATCAGCCATTCTAACAATGCCAGAAGACAATCATAATGTTATAGAAGACATGCATTGATGTTAGCATTATACCGAGATGTGGTTTAATTTAAGTATTTTCACTTGAGTAAAGAGTTTATAAACTGACAGCTTGTGCCACTTTAAAGGGAAACAAAGGCAGGGCTGACTTTACTTTAGCTGTATTTCTTTATGTTGAGGGAAACAAAAGGCAGGGCTGACTTTACTTTAGCTGTATTTCTTTATGTTGAGGGAAACAAAGGCAGGGCTGACTTTACTTTAGCTGTATTTCTTTATGTTGAGGGAAACAAAGGCAGGGCTGACTTTACTTTAGCTGTATTTCTTTATGTTGTGGGAAACAAAGGCAGGGCTGACTTTACTTTAGCTGTATTTCTTTATGTTGTGGGAAACAAAGGCAGGGCTGACTTTACTTTAGCTGTATTTCTTTATGTTGAGGGAACTTACCTGAGTAAAGTCATTTTCTTAAAACCCTATATCATGCTTATACATGATTTTAAACAGTGGTTGTACTAGGGGCAGTATTATTGAGATTCCCAAGACATTTTAGAGTGGTTCCTTAATTAAATTATGGTACAATGTATTTGAAACATTTTTACCCCTTTCCCCCTTCTATTACCAGGTTTTCCACCAAAATGATGGTACAATGTACTAGAAACACTGCCATTTTTACCCCTTTCCCCCTTCTATTACCAGGGTTTCCACCAAAATGATGGTACAATGTACTAGAAACACTGCCATTTTTACCCCTTTCCCCCTTCTATTACCGGGGTTCCCACCTAAATCATGGTACAATGTACTAGAAACACTGCCATTTTTACCCCTTTCCCCCTTCTATTACCGAGGTTCCCACCTAAATTATGGAAGGAATGCTAACTGTCATAACAACACTTACCAATCAGGTTTTCTTGGTGCTAAATTAATAAGATCAACTTCTTCCACCACAGGTTCTGGTTTGGCAGCATCTAATTGTTCTTTGATGTAATCTTCCACTGGAAAAAAACAAGCATAACAATTCACTTGTTATTGTTACTTCTTACTGGTGAGATCTTGGGTTCTCAATTCAACTGGATAACAGTGTATGATTGTATATACATAAAAATCTAGTCTACTATTCACTATTAACTTTGATGAATATACAGAAATCATAGATTTATTGACATCATATCCTATAAACATACTCAATGTAAAATGTATTGCTAAAATAGCTATATCCATCATCAAGAAAACTATAAAATGTGTAAGAAGCTGTGGAGAATTAATAATGCTGGCGAGGCTTCTTCACTATTGATATCAAGTATATCACCTATACACTAGACAATGTCCTGATGTCCTATGGTGACCACAAAATAGTTCTACCTCAAAAGCATTGACACAGTAGAATATGCTACTTTAGAAATCATTGGGTAGAATACACTACTTTAGAAATCATTGGGTAGAATACACTATTTTAGAAATCATTGGGTAGAATACACTACTTTAGAAATCATTGGGTAGAATACACCACTTTAGAAATCATTGGGTAGAATACACCACTTTAGAAATCATTGGGTAGAATACGCTACTTTAGAAATCATGGGGTAGAATATACTACTTTAGAAATCATTGGGTAGAATACGCTAGTTTAGAAATCATTGGGTAGAATACGCTACTTTAGAAATCATTGGGTAGAATGCACTACTTTAGAAATCATTGGGTAGAATACGCTACTTTAGAAATCATTGGGTAGAATGCACTACTTTAGAAATCATTGGGTAGAATACGCTACTTTAGACATATTTATGGATAACCCTGGTATCATTGCTGCACTATGCACCAATATACATGTAACAACTTCTTGTCTGAATATTCAAAACTGTACACCTTCTTACCTTTGCCTGGCTTGGCTTGTTCTGCAACACTTTCTTGTAGTCGTTCATGATGTGGATTGTAATTTTTAAATACTGGCTGTCTGTTGAATGAAAAAATAAGAAGTAAATTTTATTTTCATTGATTTATCATGCAGAGGGAAATCTCCCTATGCATGTAGTAGTCACTAGTGATTTTAAAAGTGAAGACAAGGTACAGCATTGTTTGAAGTAGGTAGCACTGTTGTAAATCTCACCAATTAATTCATGGCTACTTAACTTTCATCTACAAATCTCCCTCTCTATTTAATCAAATACAGTTGTGTTGTGTACTTATAACAAAATGGTACAGAGCAAAGTGTATGGACATTTTGAAACAAATCTAAAATTTGCCAAGTTGAGCAGGTAAACACACATTTGTTAGTGAACAAGCTCGTACTATGAGATACACCAAATTCAACATGTCAACCAGGGTGGGTGCATTTCAGCACAAGGGGTATCCCTTGGCTTTTCCTCGGCAACCTTCCGAGCACAGATCCAGGTCTTACTACATGACAATTAGACTACAGGTCAATCACAACCAGCATTGTCCATTTTGCTTTGTAACTAGGTAAGTACATTACCTTGTTTCTCCTTCCTCTTCTTCTTCTGCTACTTTCTTTGTTGGGGGTTCAATATCATCATCCTTGGTGAAAAACAAAGAACATTATGTAGTTTGTACCATTTTTTATCTATATTTTCTTTCTGTTTGGAATAAGTTGTTGGTTGATTTGGTACAATGCTAACTTCAGAAAGAATGTAGGTAGACGTGTATTTTACAGTAATCCCTCTTCAAATCAAGTTCATGTAAAACATAATCATGGCTGTGGCAGGATTACGGTTATACAGTGTTGTATCCACGAAGACGCCGATGACGGTATTTTGTAAATACCTAATATATATGAATAGTAATAACGTCATATTTTGTATAACTTAGATAACCATCCTTCTCACAAGTGACTGTGTAGACATGTAGTGACGGGATGGTGCAAGTGACGCAACAGTGAGCCCTACGGAAGTTTTCCCAAATAAACCCAATGGTGAAATTTCCTTATCACCTTACCTCGTTTCCACCTTGTTGTTTGCGTCTCAGTTGCTTCAATCGTTCTTTCCTATCCAGAGCTTTCTTCTGAAGTGCACCAACGTCCGCCATGATGCGTGTATGTTGACCGGAAGTAAACAGGTGCATGCTGGGAGTACACCCCCCCCCCCCTCCGACTAGTCTCGCTTACCCAGAATGTCGTCGTTGGAGGCAGACCACTACTCAGTTATATACTCGTACTCAGAGTATGTGATTTCAAATTATTTACCGATCTCACGCACTCGGACTGTTATGCTGCATAAATCGCGTTTAACGTGGTCGAAGCTTGATATCAACTCAATGAAAGAGCCATACACTTAATCGCTGTAGAGTGCCGGCTGATAGCGATCAGTAAACAAGCAAATTTATAAAGATTCTGCGAGATCTGGACACGGCGCGGCGTCCGAAAACATCCCTTCTCCCGATTTAAACCGTTTCTAAAGCCATGCTACTGGAAAGATGTTCAGCCCATCACAAGAAATCATTAGAATTTCGAAATAAATGGATCACGGCTGGCAGGCCAAGGAGATTACAACAAGAGTCTTTTCGTAACTATCCGAAGCAAAACGCAACTGCAGAAGTCGGAGAATTGAGGTAACGACAAAGTCAAATAGAACGTGAAAAATTTGATTTCATTGAAAATTTAACTCTATCGAACTCGATCAATCTCTTTTCTGGCGGAGTGTGAATATTTGCAGAAAAAACAGTTGCAACTTTTTCCCGTCTTGAAAGTAAACGACAAAACAGTTTCCGATCATTTTAATGTTGTACACTTTTGCGGACTACTTTAAAACAACTTTATAAACCACTAGAAGACAATTCATTTTCGAGTGAGTTCAAAGTTCAAATCGATGAAAAACTCGGTGGATTTCTCAAGTTTTGCTGGACCCATTCGGGCTATCGCCCTCATTAGTGACATTTGGTCGCCTTCACAGTGAGCAGACGAGCCCAAAGCGTGTCTAGCAGCAAGACTACGGTGTCAGTTGTTACATCGTTTTCCATGGGTTCGCTATTTCTTGCTTCACCTGCTTTAGCAGATGACATTTTAATATTAGCACCAACTCGTTCTGCATGTCAGGAAATGTTTAATGTTGTATGCAACTACTGCTCAACATGGAGACTAAAGCTCCCAACCTCAAAATGATTAGTTACTTGAAGAAACAACAAGAGAACGCGATCGCTCTCGACTTGTCCTTTAAATATATGTCCTCTTACAGAAGTTGACGCACTTACAACTGTCAGTATGCAAATTGCAAATACATTATCATAGATGGAAAGAATACTCTCGGTTTGTAAAAAAAAAGCCAGGTGTCTGATTAATTCGCTACGAAGCGTCGGTATTGGGCCATATTATTCTCTCAAGCCAGAGGACATACATGCATGTATTTCTGCTGAAGCAACGAACATGTGCCTCCCAGTAGCCTTTCATACATGTTTTTTGAACTTCTACTAAAACTAAACTTTTAATGCTTGAACTATGTCAGCGATGTGCTGCCAAAAATATTCAAGGTTTACCCTCCAAAACTCCGATGAATCTAGCTCTAAGTGCCATAGGTTTGACATTAATTGAGGCATTTATGAATATTAATCTAGTTCCTGACGACCGTGTTCCGATTTTACACTACATGTACGTTACCTTCACACATTTCGTGAATTCTGTACAACTGGTTTTATTTTCTCCCTAAAGCTAATTGGAAAGTTGTTATATACGAGAAAGCGTGCAATCTTTGGAAAGAAAGACTTGCAACTCGAGATGAATTATTCCTCTTCTTTCAGTCACACAAAAAATTATCGCCATTTCATTTGTATTCTTAAACGCAACTTCCCAAAACACAGGTCAATTGTCTACAAAATTATGAAAACCCTTGCCACTCCATGCCAAGCAAAATGTTCCAAATGTGAAAACATCGCTGATGACCTCATTCATCTAACAACATCATGTCACCATACGTCCATTTCCAGAGATTATCAATCTCTAGACAACTATTTTCAACGAACTCCATGTAGACACTATCTGCGGCTTTGTTCAACTTAAACGAGTTTGATCACATAACCAGAATTTTGCAACGATCTGAACAACAAATACAAATACTTCTAGATATCATTTTCAACTTTTATGCATATCTGCCTTGACTACTTGAACCCAACGCCATGTTCATTTGAAACGTGACCATTGGAATTATTTTAATTTTTTCCTCTGTGATTTGTACTTTTTGAATTTGTGTTGATGTAACTCTCTTTGAGGAGGAATAAAGAAACAACAACAACAACAACAACAACAACAGCAACAACAACAACAACAACAACAACAACAACGACGACGACGACGACGACGACAATAACAACGACCACTTGACTTGACCTGACCTGACCTGATATAACAAATTACAATATTGTACCTCAAACTCATGTAGTTGGACACAAGTACAAATATCAAACGTATACAAAATACCCGGACAAAATAGCTAGCAATTATATGTTGAATTAAGATATGTGACACATGACTTGACCCGACCTGACCTGACTTGTGACCTGACTTTACAATTTAGAATACTGTAGTTCAAATTCATGGAGTTGTACAAAGTACAAAACATTGAACATATACAAAATAGTTATTTATAATCAATATGCTCGTTTGACTCATGACTTAACGTTTTACTCGACTCGACTCAACTTGACTAGACTTACCGTGACTTACCGTGACTTACCTTGACTTGACTTGCCTTTCCTTTTCTTTATTTCACTTACCTTGACTTCATTGAACTCTTTGACTTGACTATTCACTTGACTGTCGACTTTACTCTTGACCTGACCTTACCTGACCTGGCCTTACTTAACTTGACAATTTATAATACATGTAATATAATTCAAACTTGTGGAGTTTGAAATAATCATATAGTACAAATATTGAACATATACAAAATAGCTAGCTAGCAATAATCAATATGCTGAATGAACTTGTACTATCACCCTTGAAATCATGGATAATGAATGTAATTTGTACCGATTGATGAAATTAAATGTATGAAACAAGTTAAACAAATTCAGAAAAATGCTTTGTTGAATACTTCTGACAACAATACGCAATAACTGTACTCTAAACTTCAGCAACGACTCCAAAGATCTTGAATCCTAACAAATCAATGCTGATAGAATTGCGGTGTATTATTTTCATATGAGTAATGAGTAAAACTGTACTAACCTATTCACCAACAGCGAGCCAATCAACCAAAATGTTCGTTTGGCAATACAGTACCACTTGAACTCCGAGTGTTTTCAGTCAAAGTTCAAATTTAACATTGCCCAAGAGTGGACACAGTTCACTCTAGTTCAAAGTGATGAATGCACTACCCTAACCCTGCTGACATCAGGCAAAAGTTAAGTTCAACGGCCATTCACCACTCTGTGCAGATATTCCTTTAGTACGTCCAGGGCTTGGAACACATTGGAAACGCGTTACTTTTCACTTCAATTCCAGCCCGGAAGAAATGTCCGTTCTTAGAGTACTCAGACTCGGGTTACTCCAGAAAACCACCTGTTAAGAAGTACTGCAGGAACAGTTTGGGCGTTGACCTACCAATAGAATGGTTTCACTATCATTGTCCACTTCGTCACGCGAGTGGCGTGCTCTCCAAGTTCAACTCAGTGTTTTTCCAGTTCTCCAACAAAACGTTTCACCAATATTCAGCATATCTGTTGATAAAGATAACCTCTTTCCACAACTTTGGTTGTAAATACTATCACGATGACATGCCCAAATAAATTTCTGCCGACTACTCCATTTATCACGGCGTTGTACACAGTCTGCAAACTGAGGGTTCCGACATGTTACCGGTCTGGCTACAGATAATAACTGCATTCAAGCTATGAGTGCTGAGAGTGAATGTGATTCTGATTGGTTAAGCTCAGACCACTAAAAGAAGCTAAGGTACAGAGTGAATGTGACTGGAAGAAACGAAAATGCAGGTGCATAAATACAATGAAGGAAGAAAACTACAGGTGCAGTCAACGAAGCTGTTCCTGTAAAAAGTTAACTTCCCGCTGAAAAATCAGTGGGATTTTTTCAATCGATAGCGGGAGGTTGCAAACAAGGAAAAATCTGTAAAACCAAATACAGGCTGACCCCCCTATCACTTAATTCTAAAACTTGATGACACCCCCCCCCCTCAGTGTGGACTGCTTGACTGTCTTGCATCTACATTATAAGATCCCGGGTTAGCACTATCATAATTATAATTATTGACTACACAGGGTAAATATATTCCAAAAGGAGTTATCTTGACAGTGAAAGGTATAGGAAAGCTTGGGCAGGGAATATGTATATCTCTTATGGGGGGGTCCTAGGGGTCTCCCCCTAGAAGCCCAGGAGGTTTTTTGTTTTTTACTCTGAAAAGTCAATTTTGAGACTATTCAGGCCCTTTCAGACAATAATTTCCAAGCTTTACAAGACAGCATCAACATGTAAAAAGCAACTACACTGTGACAGGGTTGAAATACTTTTGAAATATACTTTGATAGCATCTTGATAGTAAGAGGGGAAGAACTTGAGACTGGAATATGTCCACCTCATGTGGGGGGTCCAAGGGGGTCTCCCTCTAGAAGCCCTGGAGGATTTTTACCCTTAACGCCAATTTTTAGGCTATTCAGACAGACCCTTTCAAGCAATAACTCAATCCATTTTTTACAAGACAGCACCATCAAGTATCAGAAACTATTCTTTATAACTTACATAGGGTTGAAATATGTTCCTAAACAGTTAAATGGTATCATTATATACATGTAGTAAAGGTCAGCACATCTACTGGTAGTATCATTGGTAGGGGGAGATTTGGAGTTTAAGGCAATTTTAGACTACCTTGGCAAACATTTCACATCTTTAAAAGACAATATCATTTCAAATTAGAATTGGGTGAAAATATTAAGAAAAGTTTAATACCATTATGACAGTAAAAAGGTTGTTGGTGCATCTGATTGTTGGTTGAATGCATGAGTGACCTCTAGGGGTGAGGGAGTCCTTGGGGTTTTTCCCCTGGCAGATCTGCAGTTTTTGGCTTCTATTAAGGCAATGTTTAGGTTATTCATAGCCTTTGAGGTAATATTGCCAAGCCTCGAATAGCTAACGCAAATGTAAGTTTTAAATGAGTTTCCCATGTCACATAAAAATGGCCCCGTAACATTGGTATAGTGGCATTAATATTGCATGTATAGTAAAGTCACCGGTATGTTAGAGAACTTTAGGTGGTCATACCGAGTGTATAATAGAAACTGGAATCTGATGAGATGTGGTGATTTGTTGTGTCAATAACATGTAGTGTCCAAAATAGAAAGTGTATTAATCCCTTCTGACAAGTTCATAGTGACGAGTAGGGAACATTTTAGATTAACTTCTTTTATAAACTATATATTATGAAGATTACCTAAGTACGAAATCTTCAAGTTCACTTATGCCCCAAAGTGCAATATAAGTGAAGCACTGATTGTGAAACAGCAAAGCATTTACATGACATGTTCTGTAACTAGTGTGGTACCGGTAGCTAGGTAATACATGTATATGTATATTTATAGTTATGCTTGAACTAATAAGTAATATTAAAGAATTCATGTAAGAAACAGGGAGAAGAACAAATATTGACATGTACCACATTTCAGACAAGGCTGTATGCCATTGTAGAAAAAGGATTTTTTTCTTCCATCACAATCCAAAACACAATGACCCCCCCCCCCCTATGCACAATTCTGAAAACAGCATGACCCCCCCCCTACTGCCAATTTCAAAAACAGAGTGACCCCCCTCCCAATCCACCGGACCCCCCAGGCCGAAGAAACTGACCGGTCCCTTACGTACTTGCTGGGTATCAGTTGATCAGTTGAGAGACTCATTTGTTGATTGGTTTCACAATACCCGCGCAACGTAATCATAATATTATGACCTCAATCTGACCCAAACTGTTTGGACCCAACTACTATATGTGAGGTATGGATTGAACTACAATAGTGTCTTTCAGGTCCCATTGCCAACTTCAATTTCATACTAAAAGAATTGTTTTGCCACATTTACGATATAAAATATTCCTTTATGTAAAATGTTGAAGAGGTTACACAACATTTAACACATTCACACTTTTTAACAATACGTCGCAGATCTTTACACCCCTATGAACATGATGAATAACATATTCTCTTCTACTTTACCCAATGAATTTGAGGGGGCGTGTATCGCGCCAAAAATAAACCAATCAGAACTTGACAAACTACAAGAACACGTGAGGAGGGAATCCCGCGAAAAGTTTTGACGACTCCTTTGACCTCAACTTGTGAAGCTTTTTTTGTCCGTCCAATGTTAGAAATCATTCCAGTAGCTTGATATCAGTTGTGAGCAGGTTAAGAAAATTTGTATATGCAAAGATAAAAACAGAAATGGAGAATTTTCAGAAAATTGAAAAGATCGGCGAAGGAACTTATGGTGTAGTTTATAAGGCGAGAGATAAATTGACCGGGAAAATGGTAGCTTTGAAGAAAATCCGTTTGGACACGTAAGTATGGTGTTCATGCTTGAGCGAAGGACATTGTTGGTCGATATCTTTCTACGATCCTAGGGCTAATATTGGATCATTATTAGATCGAAATAGTTGTGGTTTTCTGTAAACATGAATTAACCATGACCAGAAAGTGAGTTAGAAAATAAATAAACAATGATAGATATACTGGCATTTCGAAACGGGGGTAGGATACAAAATGTCGGATTGTGCCCGTTGTAAACAAACTTGTCTTTTCTGTGGTATGCGTCCCCAAACAAAAGAATGCGCAATTATCGTTGGTGATTTAGCCTGCTTGCGGCTGTACAATGGGTTTTTGTCTTGTATTTGTAACATCACGAATATTTACTAGGTGTATTTATAAAGTTTTAAAGCATATGGTTGGTGGTGTGAGTCTTGATCAAACGCAATCTTCATTCATTATGTGTCGACCGGCTGTTGTGCAAGGCAGGGCATAAACGCGGGAAAGGGCCATGCCAGTTTCAGATTTCAGCAGTATATTTTATGTGTCCTTTAGCAAAATATTTCATTTCACACGTGATAAGCGGATGTGGGTCATTTCTATCTAAGATAAAGTGTGTAGGTCATGTAGTTAGGGGTCAATCCCTCCTGAGTGCCACCCAGCTCGTGCTACGTTTGACATACCCCCCCCCCCCCCATTTCTTCTTGGTAATCAGGTGCAGGGTTGTTATATGAATCTTGAAATGCAAGCCCTAAGGATTGGTTTTTGGAATTTAAAAATTCTGGGATGAGCTATATTAACAATGTTGCAAGTACAAATGCAGGACAAAGCATGATAATATACCAGAGAGGTAACCATGGTAATTATTACATATGTACTACTAGAGTAGAGATTACATGCACTGGTGCGCAAGCATTACTAGTGGTATTTTCACTGCAGTGCATACCTGCATGCAAATGGATGTAAATGAGGACATGATTGTTTGCTACACCCAAAATCTTGTGATCTTGTGTGAAGATTTTTTATGATTTTTATGGAAATTTGTCATTTCACATAAACATGTAATAATAATAACAGAACCCCATGCCAAGTGAGTTTCCATTATTGGTACTCAGGGGTATTTGCATTTGTGCTTGCAGTGTTTTCTCAAATTTCTGCTGCATTTTGAATTTCACTCGCTACACTCATGAAAGTACACTATCAGCACTCATGCAAAGCAAATAACCTGAGTACCCCACACATCATGCATTCACATGTCATGGGGTTCTGTCAAAATCTTGCACCAATATAAATACACAATAAATTGAAAAAGTATTGTAAAAAATGTGATATACTGTACAAGAATCTTTTGTGTCAATTTAATGTAGTGCAGATTGAGTTCTAGAACAATTCCCCTAGTTTAGATATTGTTGGGATGTTCTACTGAGATCTTGCAATAAGTAACTATTAAAATAACTAGGAATCCAAATTTAGATAATGAATCCACAACTAGAAGTATGTCAACAGTACAACAGTAAAATATCCATCCATAAATGAAAATAGTCATCCCCATATGTAATAGTACCACAAGGAGAGAGATCACCAGCCTGTAGACTTCAACGACTATTGCTACTATTATTCTGCTAGCTAGTCTTCTAAGTCTAGGGAGGGAGTGGGACCAAAACATAATTTTCAGTGACACTTAACAGTCCCTTGATTGAGTAGGTAAATATGTCTTTTTTTAAATTTTTTATTCAGTTTCACTCCTTTCATGTAGCTGAAATAATGGCGTTCCTATAAATTATTAAGCCTAAGTTTGTATTCCCAGGAATGAGACCCAGATACCTGTCAGCTTGATAATGGAAAACGGCTTGTCTTATATAATTTTGCTAAAGAAAACTATGATGCAAAACTGAAACATCTAATGACAAAATAAAAAAGTCTCAGCTATCCCCTGGACAACATCAAGATTGCCATATAACACTTACAAGTTGAAAGTGTGATAAAAACAATCACATTTGCTGTTCTTGTGTGTGTACATTCATTATGTAGCTATTTCCTTTTTTATTCCACATGTGTTTGTTTTCACAGAGAATCTGAAGGTGTACCAAGTACTGCAATTCGAGAGATCTCTTTATTAAAAGAACTGAATCATCCAAACATAGTCAGGTAAGTTTAATAATAATAATATGGTAAATTATCACAAACTGTCCACCATACTTGACATACATGTAGTGAGCTTCCTTAGTGACTTCTAAAGGTTGATCTCAATGGAGGAAGACTTGCGTTATTCTAGTGAGCTAAATATTAATTCAATGTAATATATAACCTGTTTCATATTAGTGGTCACTGGCTGTGTTTTGATATAACCACACAGAAACCAATGAGAAACTGTACAAAAAGATAGCAACATTACAATTTCTTGCTACATGAAATAAAGCATTACGTACAGCGATGCAGAAATGCATGCATCAATGTTTTGATGTCTACATGGTTGCATCTTAACAGTACATGTAGTTCATTTCAATTAGATAAAGTGTCTCTTGCTATCTTAAAGTGTAGCATGTGCAATTTCTTATTGGTTTCCGCATGGTTGTATCAAACAGAGCCAGTGAATACTAACATGACATGGGCTGGACTGGTTTGTGTAGCACATGAAATGAAGGTCATGATTTCAGAGACAGTATAAACGTATTGGCCCCATTGTGTTGTAACTCTAGGAGGAAGAAACTCTTTGATAATGACAATCTTTCATGAATATTAAATATTATGTGTTATTTTGTGTCCTACTTTGCATAGATTACTAGATGTAGTACACAGTGAGAAGAAGTTATATTTAGTTTTTGAATATTTAAATCAAGATTTAAAGAAATACATGGACAATGCCCCACCCTCTGGTCTTCCACTTCCATTAGTAAAGGTAAGTTTTATTATGATTCAAAGGATTAACAAAATGAATTTCTTTTATCACAAATTACTTTAATGCCTAGGTAATTGTAGAGATGTAGTCTAGTGTTATCCGTGGCATCAAATCTCAAGACCCAGTCAATGTAGTCTAGTGTTATCCCTGGCATCAAATCTCAAGACCCAGTCAATGTAGTCTAGTGTTATCCGTGGTATCAAATCTCAAGACCCAGTCAATGTAGTCTAGTGTTATCCGTGGCATCAAATCTCAAGACCCAGTCAATGTAGTCTAGTGTTATCCGTGGCATTGAATCTCAAGACCCAGTCAATGTAGTCTAGTGTTATCCCTGGCATCAAATCTCAAGACCCAGTCAATGTAGTCTAGTGTTATCCGTGGCATCAAATCTCAAGACCCAGTCAATGTAGTCTAGTGTTATCTGTGGCATCAAATCTCAAGACCCAGTCATTGTAGTCTAGTGTTATCCGTGGCATCAAATCTCAATACCCAGTCAATGTAGTCTAGTGTTATCCGTGGCATCAAATCTCAATACCCAGTCAATGTAGTCTAGTGTTATCCGTGGCATCAAATCTCAATACCCAGTCAATGTAGTCTAGTGTTATCCGTGGCATCAAATCTCAAGACCCAGTCAATGTAGTCTAGTGTTATCCGTGGCATCAAATCTCAAGACCCAGTCAGTTTAGTCTCAGTGTTATCTGTGGCATCAAATCTCAAGACCCAGTCAGTTTAGTCTAGTGTTATCTGTGGCATCAAATCTCAAGACCTGGTCAGTTTAGTCTAGTGTTATCTGTGGCATCGATTCTCAATATGTCTCTTTGTGTCCAACTCAATGGGGTTCTGAGATAATATTTCAAATTCAACTGAAGCCACCCAGACAGTCATTAATACCATGTCTTTGATGATCGATCACAGAATTCTGCCCCATGACAAGTTAGTGTTTATTGGGGACAGTTACATAATGTCCAAATATGGTCCATTTGTCAGCTCAGGATGCTAGTTATACATTGTTTACATTATTCTAATAGTTGGAGGTTTACTCATTTACATGAACAACTTTTGGTTCATGATTTCTCATTGAGCTAGTAGACAGGGTGAAGAGATGATTTGGTACCACCAATAGCATTAAGACTACAGTTTAAGTATTAATTTATCAATTTACTAAAGATGTTCACAATTAAAATCAAAGTCTAAGCATAGACCCTAGGGTCTATAGTCTAAGGCATGGCAGTGTGTGTTTACTAGTGAACTGACTTATTGTAATGGCTAACAAGTTTGAAAGCGTTTCTTGTGATGGTTAATGAGTTTGCAAAGTTTCATTGATGGCTCACAAGTTTGCAGACACTTGATAGTATTAAAACTGTCCTGTTACGGGAATTCAGAACTAATGTCCTGTTAAAGAAAAAAAATCACTTTATTTTCATTAGTGTTAACTTTTGTAACCTATTTATTGGTAAAAACAGTACTTTTTAACAGACTTACAATTTTCACAATTGACATTTTTGATTAATTTTCAGTAGCAGGTTAAGCAGTCTTACGGTTTGTGATGTGACTGTACATAACAAAGAATATTTAATTATATCATTTATTTTATTTTGTTCCAGAGTTATTTATTTCAGCTACTCCAAGGTGTTGCATATTGTCACTCACATAGAGTACTACACAGAGATTTAAAACCACAAAATTTACTCATTGATGCAGAAGGTGCTATCAAATTAGCAGATTTTGGTTTAGCCAGGGCATTTGGTGTTCCTGTCAGAACATATACACATGAGGTGAGTGAGACAGAGTGGCTGGATAGGGATTCTTTTACAGATATTCCATGTGTCCAATATATGAATATACAGAATTTTTGTTCTCTTTTTACCTTACAATAGTGATCACAGTCAATGAACTACTCACCAGGATATATACACCATTTAAGTTTTCTGAAGATTTTGTTAATATTGCTTGCAAATATATTCACTAAACTTTAGGCTATGTGTTTGTTAGTATATATGGTAAAACTGAAGTTAACTGACAAAGCCATCACAAAAAAAGAGAAAAACTTGTTTATGTGATTTGTATTACTGATATGTACTGCATCTTTGGTGGTCTGTAAGATGCATCGTGCCGTTCCGCCCTCACCGGCCTCATCTCACCCAAAGGGTTGATCGACATGTGAGGCGTCCTGTCATGGTGTCCCTTACAGACTGCATCTTTGGTGGATTGAATAAAAAAAAATTATATGCTTAATCCTGTTTTTTTCTAACTTGTAGTTTTTTGTGTATAAACAAATACATCCTGGTAGAAAGAGGATTAATTATAATAATAATTTGGGTCATCAGACATCAGTAAAACTTGATAATGTATTTCTTTAGGTTGTCACACTTTGGTACAGAGCACCAGAGATCCTTTTAGGAACAAGATTTTATTCAACTGCAGTAGATGTCTGGAGTATTGGATGCATATTCTCAGAAATGGTAAGTTTCTATTCACCTCGGTTTATATGATCCCACGGTCCTATAAATCTGAGAAATTAAAAAAAAAAGTTATGGATTGATGAAGATAAATACCACTTACGTGTAGCTACAGTACTGAAAGCACAAATATCATTTTAGCAATCTTTGGAATTCATCAAACATGAGTGGAAAAAATTTCAGTTGTAACTGGAGAAATATTGAACACTTATCATCACTGAAAATTGTCATGATCATTGTGAGGACTTACTATGTACAGATTACCTATGAAAAAATTGTTTGTTTCATTATCTGACTGTTTTACAGATTACAAGGAGGGCGTTATTTCCTGGAGATTCAGAGATTGATCAACTATTCAGAATATTCAGGACATTAGGAACACCAGATGA
Source organism: Glandiceps talaboti (assembly GCF_964340395.1). NCBI lineage: Eukaryota > Metazoa > Hemichordata > Enteropneusta > Spengelidae > Glandiceps > Glandiceps talaboti. The sequence goes on along the minus strand of NC_135564.1, from coordinate 587,674 downwards.
AAGTATGTGGCCAGGTGTTTGTAAACTACCAGACTATAAGAGTACATTCCCAAAATGGCCGGCACAAGATGTAACAAAAGTTGTCCCAACATTAGATGCAGATGGTCAAGATTTATTGAAGGTAATTCAGTTTTCCAAAATAATACTGTATCTTCAAACAACTGTTTTGCAAGGGAATAGAACCCTTGTAGGTTCATGTCAGGTGTGTTAAAATTACACTATCTGATTACACTATCTGTAAAGTTAGTATTAAGTTTGAGGCAAGAAGTCTTGTGGCACCTACAAAACTCATGCAGATTCTACCTAATAAACACTTACCGTAGCAATGTTGACAAATGTTCAATTTTTGTTTTTTCATGATTTAGGGGATGGAGTAGTTAGTTGGGGTCATAGTTTTTTCTCTTGCTGTCTCACTAAATCATAGATTGCAATGTAAACAGTCTCGTACATACACCTCAATAGTCATAATAACATTATCATTCCATTTCAACTAGAGCACAAGATGTATTTGTAATTATAACATGGATTCTATTTTCTTACAGCAAATGCTAACATATGAACCAAGCCAGAGGATATCAGCCAAAACAGCACTTAGTCACAGATATTTTTGTGATGTAAGGGTACAAATACCACCGAATTTGCCAAATTGACTGAGCTTTTAGCCATGGAAATAGTCCAAAGTCAGATTTGATGAATGTCAAGGTTGATAGAATCTATGTGTCCAGGACTCTTCAAACATCATGCAAATACATTGAACTGGAGATATAGAAGAGAAAAAAGACTGACAAAGGTGCAAAATATTTGTTAAAGGCCCATGATTCAGTCCTAGGTTCTCGTATTAGTGTTATCTTATCAGTGGAGCCATAAGGATTAGATAGGCACATTCACTTGTTGAGGACCAACTTTCTTGTACAGATCTGCCAGACTCCTGTTTTTGTGACCAAAATTTAAACTTAGTCTGGAAATAGCCTAGAAGAGACCATAGTTGTATATACACAATATGACAAATCACAGATTCTATATTTCTCATTGAATTCCATGATTGGTAATTTAAGTGATTTTTAAGGTTTGAGAACTCCAGGAGAGAAGAGAAGAGGAAATCTGGTAGAATTTATAAAGGTTTTTAAACCTGTAAGCAAATTTTCTGGAACTGAATCCTTTGTGAAACTTGGAGAATGCAGATTGATTTGCAGATTGATTTTATCAGTGACTTAGAGACATTCCTTTAATGACTTGGTTTCTGCAACTCTATGTAATTCTAACTTTTAAGGCTTAAAAACAGGACACTGCCCTTGGGGTAACTAAAAATTGCTCTCCATGAAAACTTTCTCCACACTGCTAAATGTAATCAAAGTTTAGAAGTATTTTGAAATCTTCAATATTTAGCTGCTCAGACAAGAATGATACTGGACAGGGTAAGCTGCACTGAATTATGTGTTCCAGTGTTCTGTATGAGTTAACCTTTACAATGCCACACTTGTGTATAGTAAATATGTAAATATAACAGAACCCCCATGTCATGTGAGTGCCATTGTGGGTACTTGGGGATATTATTACTCATGCTTGCAGTGTTTTCTACTGCACTTCCACTCACTACACCCACGAAAGTACTGTTGCAGAGAACACTGCAAGCACTCGTACAGATACCCTTAGTGTGCCCCATTTGCACTCGCTTGTCATAGGATTCTGTCATATAATTTGCTGCCACTGTTTCTTAATGTTAGACCATAGACAAAAGTGGAGGGTCCATGGTTAGACATATCCAGTAAAATATAATCAGAATGATGTTGGATTTAAAGTGACCCCCACCCCCAAATCAAAATTGAGTTGATCGTACTCTGCATCTTGGATATAAAAAGATAAATTTCTGGGGAGTGGGGTTGGTTGGTCATATTGTTACCATATATATTAAAAATTCATGGCATTCTAAGGATTAATGTCATACTGTTTTTTCTTCTTTTTTATCATCAATATTTAACACTGCCCTGTTTATTTTTTAAGACTAAAATGCAGATGTAGAAGTGCTTCATGCAAATTATTGGAGCACCACTAATGACTATTTTAAAGTCAAACAATATTACCACCTAATGCTCCTTAGAACTTTCAAAATTTAATTAGTAATGTATATTTAAATTCCTGTGAATAAGAGATGTTTTGGCTAAAGAAGATATATGAAAAAAAAATCACCTTTTTAAAACTTCAGTATTTGCATGTATTGACCAAAATGCTGAAAACCATATCATGTTTCTTCTCTGTTAATCCAAGATGTCATTATGGTAAGAAGTTGACATACTACTTCTTTTTTTTTTTTAAAAACCCAAAAAACTTGCAGTGTTGCTCTTATAGGTGTATATTTACATTTGTTAGTCATGTGGCCTTGCAGACTTGAATATTGTCTTGCTGTTTCCTGTTTATATCCTATTTTAGCTCAGAAATTGCCAACTTAGAACGTAAAGTGCAAAAAAAAAAGGTTTATTGGATGATTACTTTAATTCCCCAATTTTTATCAGTCAGCCAAGTGACATGTAGCCTTCATAGAAAGCTTGGTGGTAATCAGTCAGCTAAGTAATAGACTGTAAAATACAGGTATTAATGGGGCTACATGTAACCTTCATAGAAAGCTGGGTGGTAATCAGTCAGCTAAGTGATAGACTAAAATACAGGTATTCATGGGGCTCCATATACCCTGTAACCTTCATATAAAGCTTGGTGGTTAATCTTATGAGCATTTTAAGTTCAATATTATCAATTTTGTCATTATTTGTTCACCATGAGAAAAATTCAGCATGAAATTAACATATCCTTGTTGATGTTCAAAGGTCATATCCTGGTAATTTAACAGTCAACATAATATTGGCATCATGTGACTTGTTAATCCAATCAGCCTCTAAGTATGGCATCCATGAAAATTACTGATATTGATGATACCAAGTTCACAAACTGAGTGGAGAGAATGTTTGCCAGCTCACTCACCCAGCTTGCTATGGAAACAAGCCCCACACATTCCACTTACCCAGTTGAATATGAAGAGGCCCACCACCAACAACAATGTATTTTAGCAGCCAAGGTAGAGTTTTGCCAATGGCTGAAGACAGACAATCATAAGTGAACAATGTTTTGGGTTTGGATATTATTAGTTTGAGACATGAGACCACGGCAATTTCTAAGCTAGTGGTCATAAAAATCTGTAATATTGTCCAGGTCATCACTGAACATGAACCATTGCAGGCTAAGTAGATCAACTCTAGAAAGAATATCTGTAATATGCTAGAATAGAGCCAGGTGCACTTTGTCAAAACTGAAAGATACAATCAACACATTCCATCTTCCACACCTACTGACTTCAGAGTGTAGAAGGAGAAATTACTGAGCAACATCAAAAAGTGCCATCAAGTAACACTGTCATATGTATATTGAAATTTTTAAACTATCAGTATCATCTTTTGTAATATATTTCCTTATCAAAAACTCAGAATGATATGTGTGTACAGTATACCATTAGTTTTATTAAGGTACTACATAATTACTTTATGGTACCTAAACAAAAAAAAACTTTGCAATGTTGATGTTTGAAATTTTAAAAAACAATTAAAAGTAATTTGACTGGAAATGAGAAAGTAGTATTGTGTGTACTAACTGTACATGTGTCTGAGGGGTAGACTTCTACTTGCATCAAAACATACCGACACTTCCTTTACTGTACATGTAGTTCCTTCTACAACTGATTCTAACAAGCCATCAAGTTTGCCAGTCACAAGCTGTGCTAAAACTAGCTACTTGTGACTAAGTTTCTCTGTAAAGATAAAGCAGTCATTATAGTGAACACATATTGCCTGGCCATGAGGGCTATATAGCCCGAATATAGGCCAGGCAATGTGTTTTATAATATACCTCATGCTGTGAACTCGTCAGAAGCTGCCATTTTCACCTGCTGTGAACTCGTGGTGGTCACGTGACCATGTAATAGTTGATGGAACTATTCCCCGAGGGAAATAGTCATTCTATTTTCCTATCACGTGACTGATTCTAGCGAATCATGGCACAGCATTATCACTAGGTATATTATAATAATCACTATGGACACAATCAGATAAATTTCCCCATCACTACACACTTGTACATGCATAGCTTGTTACATAACAGCACAGCATGCACCACATTCACAGTTTTTGGTGAAGTACTGGGGGAGGGGGGGTGGGGTGTTAATGCAATATGTGTAGTACTATAGGTATCACGTACAATTACACACATCTAAAAAGCACTGCATCCCAGAAAATCCCATCCACATACATGTAATGATGTATGACTACTAAACACGTCTCCAAGTGGTTTCAAATGAAAGTCAGTCTATGGTTTATTCACAAGGCCAAAATTATTCATATTCCATAGTTTCAAAGTCTTGCTACATACCAGTCATACAAAATAAAGTGGCCATATGGACGAGGAATTGGATTGGGTATTTATTTATTTTACACTTAAATAAAACAATTTTATCAAAAGTTTGTTATTGTAGGGACAACAAACATTTTACACATTAATCTTTTCCAATTTATGGAGTTCTAAACGCACTTGACGTTGTTTCACATTGATTTCTCGAGAAGGAAGTCATGATAAAATTGTTTTATGAATTAAAATTCCAATGCATACCCAATCCATATGACCACTTTAACTCCGTCTCTCTTAAGAAACTTTCCAAGTTACTGGTCAATTAACAATTGACATACTTGTTATATAGTTTGTAGAAATCTTTATTTGGACTTTCACTAGTAGAATAGTACCGATAGTTAGTATGTGATAGCCAAACAGCACCAGTATGCTAGCCCACTTTTCATCTCTAAGTCATTTCACTAAGTATAACATATAACAGGCTAGACACAATGTCCCCATATAATGTTGGTAATCTATCCATTTGTCTTTGAAGTCTTGAAATAAATGTGACTACCAGTAAACAACTTTGTTCAGCTAACAATGGCAACACAAGTCAGACTACAAGATTCTATATTGCTACTTATTCCTCTTATTTCAATATTGTTAAAGTGGTCAAATGGATGATGAATGGGTACTGAGTTTGGATTTCAATTAATAAATCAACTATAGTTGGAAAAAACTGTGAAATAACATATACTAAGCCTTTTTAACTCAAAAAAAGTGCAAAACACTAAAAAAATGTGTAAAATATCATCACGGCTGTTGTATGTACAATAACAAACTTTTCAGTTTTTAGCTTCTTGTAATTTATTGAGTTACAAACACAGACTTGGTCGATTGATGCTATTTCACGTTTTTACAAGTTGGAGCACATAATAGAGTTGTCTTCTTAAGAAAGAAAAATCCCAAATAAATACACATTTGTGACTTTTTGTCATCCATATGACCACATTAACAATGCATAGCACTAAGTCATCAAATTTGACAAGAAATATTATGAAATATATTAATAGATCATCTATCTTGTAGATCAAGACTTCCTTTCTTCGTAGAGTTCCTTACTGAACCATGATGGTCTCTTCTTTTTCATTTCTACAATGTGTTTGTTTTTATCTGTATTAGTTACAGACTCTCCTTCATACAAAACAAGTGTCTCTGTTTGCGGAATATTCCAATGCCATTCTTCTCCTAACTTTTCTCTAATTGCTTCTGTTTCAGTTCTTACTTTCTGAACACAATGGCTGAAAGAGAAATAATAGAATTTTGAATTTATTATGTAACATCTATTATGATACTGTTTTAGTTCATTCTCGCACACTAGAGCTGTTATTTCTTCCGTGACAGTGCGTTTTGGGCGGTGCCGTAAAAGAGGCTTTGGTATATGACGGTGGTTTTAGTTGTCACACATCCCAAACACTCAAGTGAAATGATAACACTATGTGCCACACTCATTTATTATATTCATATCAGGTGTATAAAGTACCGGTACATTTCAATTGCTTTAATTATACAACTGTATTTTTGAATGTCCTGAGATTAACCAGAATTCAAAGAGTGAACTGAAACACTATCTTTTCCAGTATATCATTGTGTCAGTGCAATAAGGTCATATCTGCTATATAATTGTGTAGCAGATATGACCTTATTGCATTGATGCAATGATATATATGAACCAAGACTGTACCTTTTCCTGTATACATTCTTTCATTCATTATGACTTGTTTCTGCATGTTAGGGAGTAGGTAATATCTATTACTGAGATTTCAATTATTTTTTGTTGGGTTTCCATGAATTATCAGGATTTGACTAGTTTGGTCTCTAAGGCTGACATTTGCTTGTCATTGGCAAAAGTTCTTGGACAGAATTTGAAAGAGAGAACCTAGTTGTACCCAGCCATATGATAAAATAATTTGGGTTGTCTACAAACACTGAATATCAGTGCTACAAACCACTCACCCACACAAATGATATATTAATTTGGGTTGTCTACAAACACTGAATATCAGTGCTACAAACCACTCACCCACATAAATGATACATTAATTTGGGTTGTCCACAAACTTCACATGGTATAATGTCTTGTCTGGGATGAATTCTCTTTTCAAAAGCCCTTCTCCGAGTTCTTCTTCTTTCTAATGATCTTTTTGACTTTGGTACTGCCCAAAGTATTCCATTCCATAAACTTTTTATATCAAACCCAGTATTGGTTTGGTTTGCTTTATCCTGCAGATTGTTTGACCCTGTCACTGCCAAGGCAGGAGCTGAGAACAAAATAATATGACATGATTTTCAGACTTTGATCAATTTTCAAAGTTACAGTAATTTCATTTATTGCACCATATACTTTTGTACTAGGAATATTAGTCCTGCTTGCAGACAGTGCATGTGTTTCGCTCAACATGTGATCACAACATCCAATATGGCATCATATGTAAGGAGGAAGCCTAGCTGCGATAATTGTAGCGTTTGCTGTGATTTTGAGGGGTTTTTGTGCTGTTTTTGTGCCTTTTGTCATTCTAATGTTAACTGGAAGCAAACACTACGATTCCTGTAATGTAAACACAAATAGACGAGATCACGCTGAAAACGTGAGCGAGATGTCAGTGTACTACACATATCAAATGCTGCATGCATTGCTACTTTTGCCGATTTTGATGGATCGGGGTACCTCTGAACATTTCTTGGGTCTTGAATTCTCTGTAATTCATGTTGGAGTTAGGAAATGTCAGATTTTTTGGCAGGTACAGCGTAATTTAGCAGAAAGATTCACCCAACTTCGCGATTTTGATCTGAATCGCTTCCATCTATTTGCATTTACATTACAGGAATTGTAGCATTTGCTTCCGGTTAAACATCGGAGCGATAAAATGCACAAAAACAGCAGAAAAAACCCTGAAAATCACCGCAAATGCTACATTTATTGCAGCTAGGAGGAAGCCCTGAAATTGCGGTTGAACCTGTGATTTTGGAATTTTTGGTCATAGGAACTGGACTTTTGTAGCCATGGCGAGGTAAAATCATTAAATATTCAATTTATTGCTAATATTTTACCACTGAGCATATTAATTCTTCAGTTACCAGCATTTCTGGTAAACCCAGGATTCATGGTTGTCTCTTTGCAGGACCATGGAGGTATCCCCTTATACCTCCACGGCAGGATGGAGAAGAAAGGAACGACTTACTCTGTATGCAAGAGTCTCAGGCCATGGATAGTCTAGTTCCTATACAGTATCGTTATGATTTATACCTCCTCTCACAGTATAGTCAAGGCCCTGACGAAAGGTGTTAATTATGTTTGTCCCATAGTGAGCAAAGCACAACAGCGCATGTCACTAGTAATAACAGGCTGTCATCATCACTCATTATGTATTCATACTTCCATGGTAGGAAGGACTACCTCCATGGTTTACCATAAAGGGTATCATTGCTACTATATGCATGAATTTCGTATTTTTATGATCATCCTTCTCTCGACCACAGGGGCGTGTATTATTGCTTAGATTTCCGTTTTCTTCGGAAAATATCATACGAATCTTGCTGCTACAAATGTATCGATCTATAGTACTACGTATACTATAAATATCTCTTTCCCTGTACAGGTAGGAATATATATTCAAAAGGTTGTTATATTTAGTCTGTAGACCTGGAAAACAACAATCTAAGAAATATTACACGCCCCTGTGCTCTCGACCTAGAAGTTAGTAGAACTGTACTGTAGCCTAGTGTAGGATCTATGACTCAACACAGAGCGAGCCGCACACTCATGCACAGTGCATTACCATCCTTGTATTGCACACATTTCACCAGTAAGGCTGAATCACTCATACTAACCTATTGGGGGATGAAAAGGGAATACATCCCGTAGTTTGGACTCAAGATTTTGTAGAACTAGACGAAGTCTTGTTGCAAGCATGTGCGCCGCCATATTTTCTGGTGGACTCAACTATACCCATGACAGGTGATGTGGTAAGTATGAAATGATATGTTACGCAAAAGTTGTGATAAAAAATACAATGGAATTATTGAGGATGACAATTTTTTCTATTTATATCACTATTCCAATGGTGTAGGCTCAAACTCTGATATATAATGATTGAATACTTAAAATATATAAAACGTATGACCTAGCATCCCTTGAATAAAATAGTGAATTCCGGTGACCTTACCTATTTCCCACAATTCACTTTTCAAGATGTCGGAGCGGTACAGTTTCTCGTTGACCACATTCAGGTAATTTTGCATTCAATGTCTCAGGTAGTTTTTTGGCTGGACGATACATTACACGCTTAGAATACAAAATTTGTTCAATAATTTTTATCTCCGAAATTTTCGTGGAATATTTTGTCTTACTTTGTAGAAACCCTTCTTTCAGCCAATGCTTGAGTTTTTTGCAAACTCACTACACTGTACACAACAGTAATAGTTCACAATGCATGCACGTTGACATATCACTGACATTTCATTTTGTTGTTATTCTACGATTTTACATTAACAAGGTGTGATTTTGTGACTATTTATTAACATTTATGGTATCTTGTATGAATGCCAACTTCAGTGAGTTACTCTTTCCCATTGTACTTCTTTCCAGCACAGAAGCTAACAAACCTTTCTGCTAGTATTTCATTTGTTATGTTATATGTTCTGTTCTTGTGCATTTATAGTTACAATTACATCAATTTAATCTTTGTAGAGATTTACTAGCTTAATGGTATAATTATTGTGCACAGCATCAGGATAGCATTGAGATATTTATGAATAAAATATCAAATGTTGTAGCAAGTTTTTTTATTTCATCATTTATTATTTCAAATATTCTTTGATCTTTCCTTTCCTTTCTATGATTGTAACTTAACAACAATGGTATCATCTATGATTTTATTCAGAATAATGTATTAGAGGGTGTAATCTTTTCAATTAAGAAAGATAATGTAATAATAGTAAACCTCCAACATTACAGTCACAGTTCACACATTTAATTTTAAAGTCAAATAAAATTCCTGGCCCCGCGCAGAGTTTTTCATCAGTTATCCAGGAGCAGTCAAATAAACTTCCTGAATTTTCCAGGAGTATTGATAAGTGAAATATATTGTATTTGTCAGCACGCCTGCTTTTAATGCACATTTCTCACTGAGTCATTGGCCCATCTAATCATGATCTAATCAACATTTTAGGACCTAAAGTTGATCAGTCAGTCATTCAATTTTCCAGGAGTTGAACACATTTTTCCAGGACTTGTTAGGAGTTTCTAGGAGTTCATGAACCCTGATAGTTATCTGACTAATTTTTCTTTGACTCCAGCCCCTCTGGCAAGCTAGTGCAAATAGAGTATGCACTCAATGCTGTTGCAGCTGGTGCTCCAAGTGTCGGTATAAAAGCATCTAATGGTGTCGTGGTTGCAACAGAGAAGAAACAGAAATCCATACTATATGATGAACACAGTGTCCACAAAGTGGAAAGTATAACAAAGAATGTTGGTATGATATACAGTGGTATGGGACCAGACTACAGGTAAGGACTCACACATCAACAGTGCCCTCCCATGAAAACAATAATAAGGTTTGAATAATTTCATTCAGTGTGTAGAAGTCTCAACAAAGTTAATTTCATCAACCAACAGTGCAGTAAAAATATCAGGTACTTGCAATATTTTGATGACTGACAGCCACTCGCCTTTATCCTGGGAATGGTGCCATGACCCTCAATGGTCATGGTATGATGCATAAGGTGGTGTTAGTGTTTGTATGATATGCCATGAGTATCCTCCTGCAGTAATGGTTCATTAAGATAATGGTAGGTATAGAAAATGTCCATAACAAAAGATTGCCTCAGTTTCCATATTAATTAAGACATCATAGAATGGTATATACTAACTAACTTGCTCCTATGTATAAAAGTCTGAAGACAACAGAATGTGTAGCTAGTTACAATAACTTCCTTTCTTCATTTCATTTCCTTACATAACAGGGTTCTAGTTCGAAGAGCAAGAAAAATTGCACAGCAGTATTATCTGACATATAATGAACAGATACCAACATCACAGCTTGTAGGGAGAATAGCATCAGTAATGCAGGAATATACACAATCTGGGTAAGTGGGTCTATGTTAACAATTAAATATTTACCATGCCATACAATTTAGCAATACTTTAGACAGTGTGCCCGCTCAGCCAGTTTGATGCATCACTGAATGACAGCAATTTTTGTGACCCGTGCCGTCCACCAAAATTTGTTTGGTGTTCCCCTATCCTTATTATGTGGTGACTTGCAAGAAACCCCCGTTTTTATCTGTTTGACCCACAACAAAAAATGTTCTCCCTCAGTAGAGGGTATGCTGGCTTTGAACAATCTACTGGAGTTGCTACTGGAGTTGATACAAAGCTGAGTGAGACAGACAACTTCAGTACATTAGCATCATATTCCAGTAATCTAAAAGATTACACAGTGTGGCCACTAGGGGTGCTAAGACAGTATTGTGATGTACTTTGAAAATCATCCCTTCCCAAGTTGATGACATTCATGCTAATTCCTATACATGTAGGTCTGGTTCTTCTTTTTGAAGTCCATTAACACCCAAGTCTGTGATTAACTGTTTCTTGTATTGCCATGCTGTAGGCATACATTATGAAAAGTTTCAGCCCCCATTTTCAGTTATCTGGTACTTGATTCTTCTTCAGACCAGATTTAAACTGAATGAATGCCTTCTGTAAGGACAGTCTTGATTTTTTCCTACACATAATAATTGCTGGAATGCAAAAATCTTGGCTATAGTACATGATATACTTCCGCAATTGACAAAAAGGTGTGCCAAACTATAAGAAATCTGAATGGAGTTTGTGATATCAATCTAAGTATGTAGTAGAACAGGTGTAATGGTTTTTTAAATGAAATTATTTAAATTTACAGACATGTTAATAAATGCACTGCATTCTGGCAGCAAACTCACTCCTCAATATTGAAAAATTTATATATGAAAACGTTTTCAATTTTGATCAAAGAAGAGATTATATGGATTTATCTATTAATCTATAAGCAAATTAGGAAAAACTTAAATTACATAAATTGCTCATTAATATTCATGCTGTTTTTCAAAACCTAATCAGTTCTAGCCATTACCCTAAAGAATATGTGCACCAAATTACATTTGGAATGAGCCAGCCATCTTCCAGAAAACAGTGATACAGACAGACACAGACAAGCACACACACACACACACACACACACACACACACACACACACACACACACACACACACACACACGCACACACACACACACACACACACACAGACTTTTCATCCCTTGTGGAGGGTAAAAATGACTGAAATTGGGGTAACTTTTTTAATTTCTATTTTCCCATAGTGGTGTACGTCCATTTGGTGTGTCATTACTCGTAGCAGGCTGGAGTGAGGATGAAAAGAAACCCTATTTATTTCAATGTGATCCGTCTGGGGCTTATTTTGCATGGAAAGCCACTGCAATGGGAAAGAATTTTGTAAATGGGAAAACATTCCTGGAAAAAAGATATAATGAAGATCTGGAGTTAGAAGATGCAGTACATACAGCTATACTTACACTCAAAGTAAGTTTAAAGACAAAATTGACCATAATCTGATGTACATTTAGTGTTCATCTGTCGACTCTCAACTACATATGAAAGTTCAGCATTACAATTTAACATGTTGATTGTCCAATGTAGTTCAAAACTGCAACCTTTCAACTCTATTATAATTATGACAGTATATGTAACTGTTCAACATTATTCATAGTGGAAATGATATGTCTTACTGTTTAGGTAAATATGAGAGAGAACAGCAAATTTCCCTTACTTATTTACTATGAAAATCTACATGGTTTCAGCTAAACACTTTCACATATTGATAGACACTGCCACTGGTTTTAGCATTACCAAAAATCTATTTGAACCCAAATTACTGTGTGTATGTGTGTGCTTCATTCTTAGAACTGTAATAGAGTTGGGAGCAGGGAGTTGATGTTCTACGATGGATGTCATAGTTTCCAAGCATCACAACACTCAGTTACACAGGGAGAGACTAATTTCTCAACACACAGCAAAGACTTGTGCAAAATAGCTTTTCACTGAATTAGATTTGATGTTGAACACTTGGTATTATGGCTTATGGGCCCTCCTAAAGTTTGGCCCTTCATCCATATAACCTCAGTGCACAAAACCATATCTGGGCCATAAAGCTTATCATGCCATACCTATTGGCCAGTAAAGAGAAGACTGGTTAGAGCTGAATGACACGGCACATCTAACACTCGAAGTTAGACACGTGCAGTTTTACATGTAACAAAAATAACAAAATATTCATAAATCATTTATTTGGTTTTTTGCAGGAGAGTTTTGAAGGGCAAATGACAGAAGATAACATTGAGATTGGAATATGTAATGAAACAGGATTCCGTCGACTTACCCCAGCTGAAGTGAAAGATTACCTTGCATCTATTGCATAAGACATCACATGTATTGACATTTGAAGAAGAGATCAAGAACTGTTTTGATATGTTAGACCATTTTATAGTATTTTCAGTTCCTATTGTTGTCATTTATAACACTGTCTATATTGTATCATACTAGGATATGATGATAAGAGATGATTTTCCTTTCAAGTCAGTATGGGCTGTTACTCTTAGATAATGGCAATTCAACCCCTCTGAAGAACTTCACGCTAAGATCTATGGCTATTGTTAAAGCCAGTCAGAATGTTTGATGTGTGGGCTCTATTTATCACTTATGTAAATGACCGAGTGATACGGAGCGCCCTCAACAAAAGAATATTTCAGTATAGCCTATTATATGTCAGACTGTCCTATCATCTGACATTATGGCAGTAATGTTAACAGTTGGTGTTATATTGCAATAGTAAAATATGAAATTATGTCAAAGCTTTCAATTATATGTACCAATAAATAATATGACACCTGAACATGCTTCCAGTAGGCTTTTTTTTTTTTTTGAAAACTGAAAAACATAAAATGTGGATGGGTCATCATTCTAAAGATGTCATCCCATTTGGGTTACAAAGGTGATCAGCGACTTTTTAATGTGCCATTGAAAAAATCCACCTGGAAACTCCAGCCACAAACAGAAATCGACCAGTCTCTCATGATCTCAGAAAGGCCTGTGGTGGCGCTATAGTGTAAGTATGGCAAAGACAATAGCAATGAACTGATCATGGAAAGATACAGTATGAGATCAACGGACAACCATCTGACTCTCAATCTCACAATACCTTATTCACAATTCTTCCCAGCTGGAGTGCATGGAGGTTCCCTAATTTATAGTTTCCCCAATAAGCCACATTTCTTAACTTTCCAGCTGGTGTGCATGGAGGTTCCCTATTTTATAACCTCCCCAATAAGCCACATTTCTTAACTTTCCAGCTGGTGTGCATGGCGGTTCCCTATTTTACAGTTTCCCCAATAAGCCACATTTCTTAACTTTCCAGCTGGTGTGCATGGAGGTTCCCTATTTTATAGTTTTGCCAATAAGCCACATTTCTTAACTTTCCAGCTGGTGTGCATGGCGGTTTCCTATTTTATAACCTCCCCAATAAGCCACATTTCTTAACTTTCCAGCTGGTGTGCATGGAGGTTCCCTATTTTATAGTTTCCCCAATAAGCCACATTTCTTAACATTCAAAGCATAACAATAATGTTTAAATAATACGTGACGAAAGAATGATTAAGAAAGTTTGAAATGTTGCGTAAGAATGCACTAATAACTAAATTCAACACAGGCTTTAAATAAAATACTTTGTAGTGTCAAAGTATCGCCAACTTAAATAGAGTAGTCAGTTTTTATGAAGAGTTTTATAACATAAATTTCTTGTGTTATACATCAGGTCTGATGCTAGGGATCGGTCAGTTTCTCCAGCCTGGGGGGTGGGGGGTGGGGGCGATGGATTCTTAAATCGGGCCAACAAAAAGTCACTGACCCCCCCCCCCCCCCTATCTGTAAAACCCAAAACAGGCTGACCCCCCCCCTATCACTTAATTCTAAAACATGATGGACCCCCCCCCCCCCCCCCCATATATGATATTCACATGAGTGACAGGTATTTTTTTATCGTGACTCAGTGTGGACTGCTTGACTGTCTTGCATCTACTTTATAACATCTCGGGTTAGCACTATCATAATTATAATTATTGACTACACATTGTAAATATATTTGAAAAGGAGTTTAATAGCATCTTGACAGTGAAAGGTAGGGGGAAAGCTTGAGAAGGGAATATGTACAGCTGTCATGGGGGTCCTCGGTCTCCCCCTAGAAGCCCAGGAGGTTTTTAACTCTGAAAAGTCAATTTTGAGACTATTCAGACATTTTTAGAAAATCATTTCCAATCTTTACAAGACAGCACCAACATGTAAAAAGCAACTACATAAGGTTGAAATATTTTTGAAATATAGTTTGATAGGATTTTGACAGTAAGAGGTAGGGGGGGGGGAGATCTTGAGACTGGGATGTGTACACCTCATTGGGGGGGGGGGGGTCCTAGGGGGTCTCCCCCTACAAGCCCTGGAGGTTTTTTACTCTTATAGCCAATATTTACGCTATTTAGACCCTTTCAAGCAATAACTTAATCCATGCTTTACAAGACAGCAAGTATCATAAACTATTCTTTATAACTTACATAGGGTTGAAATATGTTCTTAAAAAGTTAAATGACATCATTATATACATGTAGTAAAGGTCAGCACATCTAATGGTAGTATCATTGGTAGGGGAGATTTGGAGATTAAGGCAATATTAGACTATCTTGGCAAACATTTCACATCTTGAAAGACAGTATCATCTCAAATTAGAATAGGGTGAAAATATTTAAGAAAAGCTTAATACCATTATGACAGTAAAAAGGTTGTTGGTGCATCTGATTGTTGGTTGAATGCATGAGTGACCTCTGGGGTGAGGAAGTCCTTGGGGTTTTCCCCCTGGCCGATATAGAGTTTTTTGCTTGAGATACTAAGGCAATGTTTAGGTTATTCATAACCTTTGAGGTAATATTTCCAAGCTTCGAAAAGCTATCGTAAACGTACGTTTTAAATGAGTTTCCTATATCACATAAAATAGACATGTAACATTAGTATAGGGGCATTAATATATGTATAATAAAGTCACCGGTATTAGAGAACTTTAGGTGGTCATACCTAGTGTATAATAGAAACTGGAATCTGATGAGATGTGGTGATTTGTAGTGTCAATAACATGACGAGTAGAACAATTTAGATTAACTTCATTTATAAACTATCTATGAAAATTGCCGTTACGAAACCTTCAAGTTCACTTTTGCCCCAAACTGCAATATAAGTGAAGCATTGGTTGTGAAACAGCCAAGCATTTACATGACATGTTCTGTAACTAGTGTGGTAGCTAGGTAATACATGCATATGTATATGTATAGTTATGTTTCAACTAATAAGTAATATTAAAGAATTCATGTAAGAAACAGGGACAAGAACAAATATTGACATGTACCACATTTCAGACAAGGCTATATGCCATTGTAGAAAAGATTTTTTTCTTCCATCACAATTTAAAACACAATGACCCCCCCTATCCACAATTTTCAAAACAGCATGACCCCCCCCCCCCCTACTGCCAATTTCAAAAACAGGGTGACCCCCCCCCCCCCCCAGGCCGAAGAAACTGACCGGTCCCTTATACCTGTTTAGAAAAAATCTATATCTATGGCAGAGTCATAACAGGTGCAAATAGTTTCCTTATTTTGCAAATGTACCTGCATGAATTTCAAGAAAATCTTGACAAATTTGAAATATTTATATTTCCCACAATAAATAATTGATATCTGAACCAATCAAAATGGGTATTCAGAAACTCATTACTGGCAATTCTATGCTTTGCAAATTTCGAAATTATTGGGTTTTTTTGTTGTTTTTTTACAAAACTGTGTACACTGGTGAGATCTATTGGCTGACTTCAAGGAGATGATGTCCAACAGTACAAATCAGAGAGAGTTGTGGGTAAAATATTGTACAGTGCATCTGTTGACAATACATTTGACACATCTGAACACACATTTGTTTTGTAAAGCCTACGGTGTGGATTAACCATCCAGCACCCCTGAACAGAACTTTGCCTGGATTTTGGCGCTCTACAAATTATTTTTTTGATTGATTGATTGATCTGATGTTGTTTGATTTGGATTTCTTTTGTTGCTTGGTTTCATCCTCTATTTCCTTTGATTGTAAGAACTAGTCTTTCTTTGAGTCTTAAATATTACTCTGGTAATTGAGCCTTTGATTTACATTACTAAGATAGACACAAACTAAAACTAATGATTTGTTCCATATATTACTCTGGTAATTGAGTCTTTGGTTTACTAAGATAGACACAAACTAAAACTGTGATGAGTTGTTCCACATATTACTCTGGTAACTGAGCCTTTGGTTTACTATGATAGACACAAACTAAAACTAATGATTTGTTCCACATATTACTCTGGTAATTGAATGAGTCTTCAGTTTACTAAGATAGACACAAACTAAAACTGTGATGAGTTGTTCCACATATTACTCTGGTAATTGAGTCTTTGGTTTACTAAGATAGACGCAAACTAAAACTGATGATTTGTTCCACATATTATTCTGGTAATTGAGTCTTCCATTTACTATGGTAGACACAAACTAAAACTGACGAGTTGTTCCACATATTACTCTGGTAATTGAGTCTTTGGTTTACTAAGAGAGACACAAACTAAAACTTGTCAAAACATGTATGTTGATACAACAGTGATTGAATGGATGTTAGTTCATCATCATCTCAGTAGGGAGGCATCTGCAGAGTTTACTGACAGAGTTCCATAAACTTGCAGTATACTGTTCTAGTACTTCCAATGTTTACACTATCCTGATGTCGAGTCAAGATGGAGGAATGGTTAGAGTGGCTTGGAATCTGCAAGTCGGGCAAGATTTGAACCACTAATGTATTTCAGTCAACCAAGCTGTATAATTGAAGACCTGGTAGGATATAGGTTGCAATGTGAATGCTTTAATCCTATGTACTTATAAAGGCTTCAATGGATTGTATGCTCCCCAGGGAGTTGAAGTATAAAGGGCTGTTGTGTCACTGTAGATCCGAGCCAGGGGTAATAATTGTAATGCTCAACAGCATCGGCATTTAAATTTATGATGTCAGAGGATAGACATTGGCCCAAGGTTGCAAGGTAACTCCTTAAACTGAGCCTTTCTGGAACATGGTGAATTGAAAAAGGGTACTCTGATGATCATTTGCATGTTTAATTGCATTACATTATCATCTCCAATATTATTTCTATTTTTGTGATATCAATACTATTGAGCTCGTCTGTCCATTTCAATCAGATTATAAAGTGTATTATACATCACGTATTCTTGCTATTAAAGTACATGTACACCAATTAGCCAATCAATTTGTAAAACACCAGCTTGCATACACTACAAACTCACAGACACAAACTTATATGTAGGAAAGGGCAGCCTTTATTTATAAATCAGTGAAGTAGAACAGCTTATTACAGGTTTATCATGACTTGAAAAAAATGAAAAGGTCAAGGAATAACAATAAAATACAGCTGAAGATTGCAGTCAGTATGTATGTAGGATAAAAAGTGGATAAAAAGTTTCCACGGTGACTAAAAAAATTGTCAAATAGACTTGGCAGACACGATCTAACTTTGTACTGTATTAAATATTTCAGACCAGTTACTAGTCCTATACTATGGATTAGCCCCACTCAACTAAAATGACAATAAGTTTAACTTGCAATGCAGCAGTTCTTCAAATATTTAAAATGATTGAAAATCAGATGTGTTATACCCTGTGATCCAATGTGAACCAAGACTACCAACGTAGAATAAACTGGGAAATAAACTTTGACTGAAATAAGTCCTTAAAGTGTATCTCTTCTTGAAAATGTGTAGATTGATTAAAACTGACCCTATGAATGAATCATAGCTGACTTTCCTTTGCAAATACAATAACACTTTGTTTGGACATATTTGTAATATTGGCTTACATTCATATATGCACATCTCAAAGTAATGAGAAAGAAAGACATCTGAACTCGGCACAAAGGTCAGCCAACTTTTGATTAACAAATATTTAAATTTGGCACAAAGGTCAACCATCTTTGATTATTAGACATTCAAACTATGCACAAAGTTATGTCATCTTTATCTAGCTTACTCTCCTACAACAGACAAGAATAACAACTTTTCAGTCCACTTGGCACAAAGGTTCAGTCATCTTGATACTGACTGCAAAGATTGATTCACAGGATCAGTTGTTGCAGCAATCTTTTATACTATAAATTGTTAGAGGTAGTATCTACACACTTCTAAAGGCTATTTCAAAAAACTCTAACAGCACCATATGAAATTCAGGCGATAAAATATCTAGCACCAATACCAAATTAGATATATAAACCTTTAAAAAATATGAGTAGAAAAACGTTTCACAAAACATTTTATGTCTTTCAACTACTCCTAAGTTTAGAAAAATATGAATGTGTGATTCTTGAGCACCATCAGAAATATTGGTAAAAAACCCTGCATATTCAATAACACCATGAACAGGTGTTAAAAATATTTTACAACTGTAAAATTTCAAGTCTACAATTGCTTGGAGTGGGGCAACTAAATGTCAACAGTGGTCTGAAATAGACATGGAAATTCTTGAAATTTTACAGTTTTACAGATGATTTATTAGTGGTTTATGAAAAGCAAACTGGTCCAATTTCTAAACCAAATTCTTGATCCTCTCCACCAATATCATATGGTGCTATATCGACAAGTGGCAAACGACTTGTTTTGGGAGTTTCATATTCAAATACAGTACGTCCCCACTTACCAGTGTGTTTCTGAAACAAATCAAAGAGAGAGGTATAACAGTTAGTAGGATTCATATAAATGTAAAAAATGATTCTATCATGTATGTACTTGGATATGACTAGTTCATTGTAAGAAAGTATACTATGCCAAAGATTGCACACATGTGTAGGGACATACAATGCACCGAACTGGGATATTGGCCTGTTCTATAATGCAAAGCCACTATTCTGTGATGCCTGTCCACTAAATAAATCTGTTATTCATGCCTGCTATTCTGTGATGTTTGTCTGCTATTCTGTTATTCATGCCTGCTATTCTGTGATGTTTGTCTGCTATTCTGTTATTCATGCCTGCTATTCTGTGATGTTTGTCTGCTATTCTGTGATGTTTGTCTGCTATTCTCTGATGTTTGTCTGCTATTCTGTGATGTTTGTCTGCTATTCTCTGATGTTTGTCTGCTATTCTGTGATGTTTGTCTGCTATTCTGTGATGTTTGTCTGCTATTCTGTTATTCATGCCTGCTATTCTGTGATGTTTGTCTGCTATTCTGTGATGTTTGTCTGCTATTCTGTGATGTTTGTCTGCTATTCTGTGATGTTTGTCTGCTATTCTGTGATGTTTGTCCGCTATTCTGTGATGTTTGTCTGCTATTCTGTGATGTTTGTCTGCTATTCTGTGATGTTTGTCTGCTATTCTGTGATGTTTGTCTGCTATTCTGTGATTGTCTGCTATTCTGTGATTGTCTGCTATTCTGTGATGTTTGTCTGCTATTCTCTGATGTTTGTCTGCTATTCTGTGATGTTTGCCTGCTATTCTGTGATGTTTGCCTGCTATTCTGTGATGTTTGTCTGCTATTCTCTGATGTTTGTCTGCTATTCTGTGATTGTCTGCTATTCTGTGATGTTTGCCTGCTATTCTGTGATGTTTGCCTGCTATTCTCTGATGTTTGTCTGCTATTCTGTGATTGTCTGCTATTCTCTGATGTTTGTCTGCTATTCTGTTATTCATGCCTGCTATTCTGTGATGTTTGCCTGCTATTCTCTGATGATTGTCTGCTATTCTGTGATTGTCTGCTATTCTGTGATGTTTGTCTGCTATTCTGTTATTCATGCCTGCTATTCTGTGATGTTTGTCTGCTATTCTGTGATGTTTGTCTGCTATTCTCTGATGTTTGTCTGCTATTCTGTGATGTTTGTCTGCTATTCTGTGATGTTTGTCTGCTATTCTGTGATGTTTGCCTGCTATTCTGTGATGTTTGCCTGCTATTCTGTGATGTTTGCCTGCTATTCTGTGATGTTTGTCTGCTATTCTGTGATGTTTGTCCGCTATTCTGTGATGCCTGTCCTTTAATCTCTTATTTAAGCATGTCCACTGTTCTATTCTGTAATGACTGTCTGCTATACAGTGATGCCTGTTTCATATTCTGTGATGTCCACATATACTTACCGAACATGTGTCTTCAGGCACCTTATATTGGAAGCGAGATCTACCCTCGGCAATAAGTTCTACATCTGAATCAGTCAGGAATTTAACAGCTTTCTTGTAGTTACCACTCTCTCCATCCAAATAAGCCACTGAGTTTTTACAAAGGTAGGTAACATTTTGACGAGCTTGTGTGCTCAGAAGACGGAGGAATGTTATTTGAACAAGTTCAATATCATAGGTGAACTGCAATAAAAGCACAAAAGAAGAAAACATCAGTTTGAGATTTCTTTGGTTTTGAATAGATTATCAATTTTGACCACAGGTGGCGCTATATATGATTTTCAAAGGGAATGGGAAAGTTGGATAATCCAAATGATAGAAATCAACTTCAAAGTCAGACATATCTGATTGACCACTCATACTAGATATTAAGATATTGAGGCCTAACTGAGAAATAGAAATACATAATTATAAATCACAAAGAGGTGTCTCTAGACTTCTTAGACTTATAAAGAACAAGAAAATGAAAGTTGACTTCAACTATGCATACTATTAGGTATCTGTTCAACATATATGATATGAGATGACTGATATCTTTATACTGAGTGTTTCACTTACCTGGAAGCCACCCTCCATGCTATCACCAAACCATACATATTTATTTGGGCCGTCATAGTAGTTCTTCTGGGATGCCTGGTAAATAGATAAAGTATGGATATACTTTGAGCTTGATTGCAACACAAATATGAATTAATAATAAATTTGCAAAATGAAAGTATGTGTTTAATAAATCATTCACAAAGTGTGAAATACCAATGACATATTACCAATTCTTTGATCACAGCACTGAATGGTTTGTATATTTACAACATTTTTTTTTTATCTGTGGTGTCTTTCTATTTTCTTACCACTCTTTCTTCAGGATAGATACAGGATTCCAAAGTCTGAATATCGCAGAATACTTCGACAGCATCCAATGCACAACCCTGGTTTGGATCAATCCAGTAGTTACCTAGACAATAAATATACACATAATTGATTAATTCATATGGTCTTTCCTGCAATCAACAATGGTTGTGGTAGGGATGGATGGAGAGAGGGAGAGAGAGGGAGAGAGAGGGAGAGAGAGGGAGAGAGAGGGAGAGAGAGGGAGAGAGGGAGAGAGAGGGAGAGAGAGGGAGAGTATGTGTGTGTGTTTGGGCAATATGGATACAGGCATGAAAACAAACTGCCTGCCTGGCAAATCTGGGTGACACAGAGAAAGATGAACATGAAAACACAGACTTGGCCTCTGACAACAGAAATTTGGACAAGAGGACAAACTAACCACTTGGCCAATCTGGGTGACATAGAGCCAGATCACGACAGGTCCTTGCTGGGTTCTTGATAGTGCCTGTTGGACTCTGTAGGGATTCAATTTGATCGTTGAGTGACTGTAGTGATGCCATTACTTCTACATCTCTCAATTTCTGTGAGATAGCATCTCCCTGCAATGGGTCAGCTGGTTCATCTCCTTGCTGAAGAAGACAAATGAAAAACAAATATATTACAAGGTGGTCATATAATAAGTATATAATAATCATATTTATGCTCTATTTATGATCTGAAGGGATATGACAGGAAATGTTCTGATTGGTTTCCTTTCAAACAATGCAATAATCTAATTAATATAGACATTAGGAAGTGAAAAATGATTACATATGCTGTACTTGTATATCTCTTTTGTTAAATAGACAATACAACTCCTAGGTGACGATATGAGTCCAGTACAAGGATCTATATACAGAAATTCGTTAGTGGTCTGAGACAGAACTGAGAAAGTTTTAATTCTTATAATTGTACGTCACATAAAATGAAGCAACCTTACGAAATCATTCTGTAAGGCTCATTTCATTTGAAAATTCCCATTCCCACAATGGTGTTCCCTTTTCAGAAATCATCTTGATTTCAGTTACCTTGCATCTTTGTGAAAAGTCACCACCCCTATCATACCATGTAGATGTGAAAAGTGACCACCCCTACCATACCCTGTAGATGTGAAAAGTGACCACCCCTACCATACCCTGTTGGTGTGAATACTTAACCACCCCCTATCATATCCTGTTGGTGCGAATACTGACCACCCCCTATCATACCCTGTTGGTGTGAATACTGACCAACCCTATCATACCCTGTTGGTGTGAATACTGACCATCCCCTATCATACCCTGTTGGTGTGAATACTAACCACCCCCTATCATACCCTGTTGGTGTGAATACTAACCACCCCCTATCATACCCTGTTGGTGTGAATACTAACCACCCCCTATCATACCCTGTTGGTGTGAATACTAACCACCCCCTATCATACCCTGTTGGTGTGAATACTGACCATCCCCTATCATACCCTGTTGGTGTGAATACTAACCACCCCCTATCATACCCTGTTGGTGTGAATACTAACCACCCCCTATCATACCCTGTTGGTGTGAATACTAACCACCCCCTATCATACCCTGTTGGTGTGAATACTAACCACCCCCTATCATACCCTGTTGGTGTGAATACTAACCACCCCTATCATACCCTGTTGGTGCGAATACTGACCACCCCCTATCATACCCTATTGGTGTGAATACTAACCACCCCCTATCATACCCTGTTGGTGTGAATACTAACCACACCCTATCATACCCTGTTGGTGTGTATACTAACCACCCCCTATCATACCCTGTTGGTGTGAATACTAACCACCCCCTATCATACCCTGTTGGTGTGAATACTGACCACCCCCTATCATACCCTGTTGACTTGGAGTTGATTCTTAATAACTGTATATCCTATCAATGTATCGTGTGAACTGACTTTAGCCAAAACAAAAGTGTCTCAGTTAGAATGAAATTCATACTTACAGGTCCCTTCATAGTATTCAATGCCCAGTAGTCAGGTAGTCTAAAGCCAGCTGATTGCTAGAGGAAACAGACAAGTACGGGTGAAATGAGTACAGAAATGGACTATTTTGAATAGAAAGTCTGCATGTGTTTCAATTACGAATACTGTATAATATAAGTATGCTACCCTGAGTAAAAAAGGCAGACATAATATGTACCAATATATTTTGATATAATATGTGAACATAGTCTCTTCTTTGTAACATATTTGATGCACCTTTTAGTTACTTTTGTTAAATAGTGTGTTGCCAACAGAATAGTGGGTTTACTAACAATCAAATAATAATGTTCAAATATACATACTTTTATTGATACTATTTGCTTCTGTACTCACGTATTGTAGAAGTGATAACTAATAAATGTTACAAGGATACAAATGATCTGAGAATCTTTACTGGATTTCAAACTGCTTATTCAAAAAATGTTCTGAAAATGTGCTATCAAATCAGTTTCACTTACTTGTTGGCCTGGTGGACCCTGCAAATCAAGAACACAAATTTGTTAAAACAATTGTATTTATAAATAATAAAAATATTTTGTGAGGGCAAATTGATGCATTTTGTTTTGGTACATATTAAAAGATTCATAATGTAACATATACACAACTGGAATAAGTTAGATAGAAGCAATGTCATAGTGGAACAGATTTCACTAATTACAAAGATTATATTTTAGTATGTAACAAAAAAGGAACATGTCTTTGGGTGAAATTACACTGATTTGATCAAAAACAGAATTCTATATTTAAAAATAAGTTACTTTTTTAAAACTATAAATGTACAAACATTATTCTAGACATGTTTATACTAGATTGTCACCCAATATCCCTGAACTATAGAATAGGAGAAAGGAAAACACTGGAATGTACTTTGGTCTTATGATCAGCTAAATTTTGACAAAATTCAACATATAATCTGTATAAAAACATCATATATTTCAATAAACTGAAAGATTCTGTGCTGAAAACTGTTTCAATAATCTTCAAGCTGCTAGAATTATGAAACAACTACTGAGAGCTTTGCATTGCTAGAATTTCCAGTCTTGTTCATGTGCTGCCACTAGAGGGCTGTAGCAGATGAGATTCTATGAATCTTTTAGTCTAATATTCCAAGTTTTTCAAAGAATCATAATTTATATCAAAGATATACTTACAGGTGGACCTGGTGCACCACGTGGACCCATTGGACCCTAGAAAGTGGAAAATATTCAAGAAATATTAATAGTTTGTATTCTTCAAAAATATTCTAGAGTAGGTTTGATTTATACAAAATGTAAACGATTATTAAACAATTATTTTAATTATGAATGAAAGTTTAAGGTAAAAGGTACTTTTCTTTGAAATCATTGAAAACAAAATTTTCTGATCCTTAGATCAAGAATCCTCAATGATCTGGTTACTGTATGCACTATTCATACCATCCCTGTTACAAAATTAGTACTGTTGCAACTCTAGAAACTCCGTAGGCAGCCATTTTGAAGTGACAGAATGATTTTCATTTGTCATTCTAGATGAGGCTTAATTTCAAAATATATGTTTACATGTCAACAAATATTGCATGGTGATTTTTAATTTGAGATATTTATCCATCTGACATTCACTTTGGTAAAATACAGTATTACACTTTGGCCATCTTGTGTTTTTGAAATTACAAAACGTAGAATTGCACCTCTGGGACAAATTTCCCTGAAAATCAAAGTTCTTCAAATCTCTCCAAACGTTGCCACATGGAAATTTTGTTCCTGATTATTTTGAAATAATAAAAAGAGATTTTGGAGTTCACAGTCGTGTTTCAAGGAAAATGTACATCTTTTATTTTCCCATAGAGTTAACACAGTATTTGGCGGCCATATTGGATTCTAAAATGTTGGTATCATTGTAACCTCTATTTGAAAAAATCTGTACAGGACCCAAGATTGTTTTATTGATTTTAACTGAGAATAGGGTGGAATTTTCTTGAGCAAAGGAACAGCAAAAAGTTAAAGAGTTTATTTCCGAGGTGAATTCTATTATGATACCAAAAATTTTCTGAGAACTGATGTTTTGAGAGAGAAAGATTAAACAAGGCACTTACTTCATTACCATCGTCACCACGTGGACCTTTAAGACCCTGTAGGGATAAAATGTAAGATATTTTATTTATCAAAGCATGTCATGAACTTGCTGAGGGTCATTTTACATTTTATAGGCCAAAATTTGAAATGTTGAATATATTTCTGAGATACAAAATTTAGAATGTAGACACAGAATTCTTGTGATTCTGGATAACATTAGATTTACATATACACAAATGATGTGAAAAAAACAGGAAAATCTTCATATTTTTAGAAAAAAAAGTATTTTTCTGTGACTTTTTGTGCTTACAAAACAAGTTAATAACTACATATTTCCATGTTTTTCTTTCAAAGGTGAAAAAAGAGAGAAGCAGTCTTTGATTACAATTTTGCAGGTTTACAACAGCATTGATCATGCATATAGGTAGAGAGATTTGAAATATGATAACTTACGACTGGACCTGGTGGACCTTGTTGACCGTCTTTACCACTGTTACCTGTTGAACCTCTAGGACCAGTTGCACCCTATTAAACATAACATTTTTAATTTCATACAACTATTTCCTGATAACCAAAAATGTTCAGCAGTTTGTTAGATCACATAAACTACAAAGGTTATGAGTTCAATTAACATCGAGATTTCATCTATTCCTGGTCAATGATCCTCATCAGAATAACAAATTTCATGGTTACAGCTCAAATCTAGTTTTGACATATTTACAACAATTTTACAAGTCATGTTAATTTGCATGACAATTATTATCTGGCGTTTGCAGCACAGTGAAGCATAAGATTCTTGTTGCATGACACAATTTGCATATTTTTGCGCTACAGCACTTTGCGTTAACATTCTGCATTAGGTACAGAATATCATTTCGAACATTTCACAAAATAAAAAAAAAACACCTATCAATTAACATTTTGGACATTGCATCTCAACATAATTTCAAATTGAACTTCATGATTTCAGAATATCGTTCGGTTTCAACTGAGAATGCAGTGCAGTTTTTTTTTTTATCAAAGTAACAACGTACGATTTCAATTTTATTTCTAATATGCATATTAGGTAACTATCCCTGACATCTAACATAAGAATTATAAACTGTCACTTACCCTAGGACCAGTTGGACCAGGAGAACCTGGACCACCAATTTCACCAGCAGCACCCTGTAAAATAATATCAAAAGTCACAAATTACAGCAATTACAAGATACCAATATTTCGGACCATTCCATTTCTACATAGGGTATGGTAGATACTAGGATGCTGTGCAAAAGTAGTTTTTTTAATGAATAATTGTTGCCTTCTAGTCAAATTTAATAATATTGATAAAAACAAACCAATGTGCATATGCTCACTATAACATCTCATCTTTGTGCTAGGATTTTGTAAAAACAGCTTCTGCTTGTCAAAGGTATGGCTCAGCACACACACAGACAGACAGACAGACAGACAGAACTCATTCTAAGTCCACTGGGGCTAGCCACAATATATAGTAAATAAATCATTTGGTTGTACAAGTGAAGAACTTGGAATAAAAAAATGATGACTTACGGAAGAACCTGGCATACCCGGCATACCTGGGAAACCACGATGACCTTTCTGACCCTGCAATTTATGAAAATATGGAAAATCAATGACTTGTTGACATGTATAAAATGTGATTAGTCAAAGGAGCTATGCAGACATATAGCAAACTTGAGGTATTTACATGAGTGTTGATGCCCATTCTTTATGGCTGTATCAAAAAGATGCAGAGAACACTGCAAGCATTTGTGCAAATACCCCAAGGTACTCACACTGGTATTCATGTGGTATGGGGATTCCATTATTATTACACATTTAGTCAAAATAACAAATGTCCACACAAAGAACTATTGCTACATAGGTATTGCACTGTAGTGTAAATACCACTGGTATGTGCACTGTACTGGTACAAGTAATCATTGCTACATATGTATTGCACTGTAGTGTAAATACCACTGGTATGTGCACTGTACTGGTACAAGTAATCATTGCTACATATGTATTGCACTGTAGTGTAAATACCACTAGTATGTGCATGCACTGGTACAAGTAATCATTGCTACATATGTATTGCACTGTAGTGTAAATACCACTAATATGTGCATGCACTGGTACAAGTAATCATTGCTACATAGGTATTGCACTGTAGTGTAAATACCACTAGTATGTGCACTGTACTGGTACAAGTAATCATTGCTACATAGGTATTGCACTGTAGTGTAAATACCACTAGTATGTGCACTGTACTGATACAAGTAATCATTGGTACATAGGTAATCATAATTAATATAGCTTATTGATGCAAAGCTGAAATATCTATTGTAATGTACAAATACGATACTTACTCTTGAACCGGCTGGACCTGCTTCACCATTGTTACCTGGGAAACCATCAATACCCTAAATAAAATAAACAAATCACAGTAAGTCACGGTCAATTTGGCAAAACACCACAAACAAACAACTCTGTAAAAAGCTTTTCTCAACAAATGGGAAGAGCTTTTCTTTTGATCTGACCGGTTGATATGTTTGTTTCTATAGGTAACTCGTCTATATGGCAACAAAATGTAAAATCAGACTGGTTGATGTGTTTGTTTCAATACTCCTCTATATGGCCACAACATCTACTATTGCAACTGTTACTCTTACTCCCATTTTTAACTTCTATACCTGGTTCTACTTCTGTCAAAAAATTACTTCTCAACAACAACAACAACAACAACAACAACAACAACAACAATAACAACTACTACTACTACTACTACTACTACTACTACAACAAGTACTACTACAACTACTACTACTACTAACACAACCACACCACTACTGCTACTACTACTACTACTACTACTACTACTACTGCTGCTGCTGCTGCTACTGCTGCTGCTGCTGCTGCTGCTGCTGCTGCTGCTGCTACTACTACTACTACTACTACTACTACTACTACTACTACTACTGCTGCTGCTGCTGCTGCTACTACTACTACTACTACTACTACTACTACTACCACCACCACTACTACTACTACTACTGCAACTATGACTATTACTCCTGCTATTGCTGCTACTACCTTTCTATTTCTGTCAGCAACAACTACTACCATACTGCTACAACTACTACACAGTATTAAACTAGTACATAATGACTGCTGCAGTACATGTAGTAGCAGAACTCACCTGTTGACCCCTTGGACCTCTGGGACCTTCCTCACCAATTGGACCAGCTGGACCTGGTTCACCATCACTACCGGCTGGACCCTGTTCACCTGGAGCACCTGGTGAACCCTGTCAATTAATAACATGTTAACCAGTCACAAAACCAAAGATTACATTAAAATGGTATGTGTACAATTAAAACTAATTACCAAGATTGCATTAAAATGGTATGTGTACAATTCAAACTAATTACCAAGATTGCATTAAAATGGTATGTGTACAATTCAAACTAATTTGGCTTCTAAAAGGGAAACAACACAACAGTAATTTTACTAGAGACAGACATTGTTGATATGCACTCCAATCAAAAGTTGTTTTCCTAGCATGTGTTGAGTCACAAAGATAAGTGGTTTTTAAATATCATTTCAGTCTAAATAGTATCAAATAATAATTTTGGTATGAACATTGTCAAAATTTGTTTGAAATATTAATTATAGAGTCAAAATTTTGAGTACAATAATGATGCCATCAAAGCATGAAATGTAAGGGTTATTATAGTGGCTTACCATATGACCTGGCATACCACTTGGACCTACAGGTCCTGTAGCACCACGGTCACCCTTGTCTCCTTGATCACCCATCAAACCTGGAAGACCATCTCTACCTGAAGGACCCTGTCAACAACAAACAAACACACACTGAGTCAATATAATAACAGTTAACTAAAAAGGCAGCCTTTTACTGTCATTACAAGACATAACTATCAATAATGATAGAGGGCGCTATTCAACTTGTTGAACTGGTACAGCAAGAGATAGGTGGGACTTGATTCCCTACCCCAGTTTAGCACAATGTTCATTCACAGATTAAGTTTTGTGATCCATGAATCATAGTGTGTGTGCATTATGTCTGGGATGGCTGAATAACATGATCAATTTTGTCAGTTGTAAACTGTTAATTTGGTGGTGGGCAGTGCTAAACAAACGCCACTGAGTTGTATGTCAATTCAATGTACTAAAAGTAACAAAACAACCCATTTGCATATGAAGTTGAGTATTCAAATATGTTTTTACAGTAGCTATGTCATCTATAGGGAGATATTATGTATGAAATAATAATGAGTGATTTAGTACATGGTAATACAAAGACTAACCTCTGGACCTGGTTCACCTCTTGGTCCTATTGGACCAGCTGGACCAAGTGGACCTGTTGAACCTCTAGCTCCTTGCACACCAGGTGCACCTCTCTTTCCTGGTTCACCCTGAAGAAAAAGACATAAAGAAAGTATTACAATTAAGAAATACTTTTGAAAATGTGATCAAGACATCTGTTGATGTTAACTTGATTCTAGATAATGTAAAAATCAAAGTTCTATATACTCAATCAGTAAAAGATGTTGACATTTTGTGATTGCTACTGGAGATAACTATCTTAACCGGAGTTACCTATCTTAAATTGTCAATGTTGACATTTTGTGAATGCTACTGGAGATAACTATCTTAAATTGTCAATGTTGACATTTTGTGATTGCTACTGGAGTTAAACTGTCTATGATCTAGTCAACATTTTGTTATGAATCTGACATGTTGAATGAAAATGAAATATTGTAATATTATCCTTCTTTTAAATGGCAATACTGTACTAGGACTAAAATTTGGGTGTGAAAACCATCAATAGGCCTTTGCAAAATTTGCCATGGTGGCGCTCTACTTCCTGTCTGTGTGTACCTTGGGGGTATACATGGTATAGGTTATTTGGTTAATCATAGAGCACTGCTGCTTTCCTCGATTTCTGAACATTACGAAAAACATCCCTGATTTACACTTCTACAGAATACCAAGGGACAAAGTTCTTTAGAAACGGTACTAAGAGGTGATGATACCCCCAATTTGAGTGAGGGCGCTGTATTCTCAATTTCCTGTTTACAGTCTGAAATGGCATGTTGTCAAGAGTCTATAAAAAAAAAGTTGGTCCTAAGGAAAAGAATGATCCTATCTCAGTGGCTCTATTGTGAACTGATAATTTCTTGTTTTATTTTTCTACTTACCTGAGAACCTGTTGAACCTTTTTCACCTGGAGTACCTGGTAAACCAGGTTCACCCTAAATGAGAAAATCAAAAAGAATTTCAGTTATGATGGACAGCAATACAAAATACAAGATGAATTGATCCCATATTTGGTTCACTTGTACTTCAGGTCACATGTTCTGCATAGTAGTAGGCCAATCTATGAACCAAGACTGAAATATACACTTGAATACTACAGGTACAAATGTTATGCTTTGTCAAATATTTTGAACTAAAGTTTACTTTTATTTAAATTAATATATATGACTGGTTGATGTAATTTTTACAAAATTAGCTATAATACCATTTCACAGTGAAAATGTCATACATGCACAAACAGGGATAGAAGTCAATATTACTATTCCTTAGAACAATAAATTAAATAACTGTGAACAGAAAGCTGTTAACCCTTAAAACAAACTTGTTGGAAATACTTGGGTTACATGTAACTTTTCATTCCAGAGATGACAGCTGAGTCAAAACATGACCATTTTCTTTGACGTTCTATGTTAGCCAACTGCAACACAGTATTGGACAGTATTTGGAAGGAAAAGAAATATAAATTTCTACTCACAGCCAAACCAGCACCTCCAACAAGACCCAAAGGACCAGGAGTACCTGGGTCACCCTACAGGATGCAAATCAACAAAAATAACAGTATTAATCATTTGTGCTATGGCCTACATTGATGAAATATGAATTAATGCTGCAAACCAACCTGATATCAGAAAGAAATCGGGTATGTGTAATATCAGAAAAAAATCAGGTATGCAGATATGGTCTAGTAGCCAACAAAACAATCGGCTACTCTGCAATCTTTTGCTGGCTACTCTTTTCAGGAATTTGTTTAAAAAATCTTTATCTCCTACAAAGTAAACATATGTATTTTCACTACTAAAGAAGTTTGTGAATTCTTAGCCCACAACTGGTTCCTGGAAATTTTAACTTTGCACATTATCAAATCCAGTTTATTGTATTAATGTACAAAGTGGTTACACAAGGCATATGAATGAAAATATCCATTTCACAATACACAGAATATATTTGCCCCCCCCCCCCCCCACCTCCTCAACTCATTGAATGTAACAGCCACTATATGAGGGCCTCTATTTATTAAGCATACCCCCCCCCCCCCCCCCCATTCATTCCTAAGAATCTAAATTAATGTTTACTTACATCTTTGCCATCTTTACCGGGTTCTCCTTTTGGACCGACTGGACCTTCATCACCAGGAATACCGGGGTCACCGTTCTTACCAGGTTCACCTTCTGGACCCAAATCTCCCTAAACACACAAAGGTCAAGAAGATATTTCATTTTTTGTACATGTATGGGGGATAAAGATGTGTAATCCTTGTAAGGGTCCAAATGTATACACAACTATTCTTTCTTATTACAAGCATTGACAATACAGGTAAATTAAGTTGCCATATTTTTGGTTTCAAACTGATCAACGAACCTTGTGAATCGTAATAGCATACCCATGTATGTCTTTTACTTTGAAATAATACATTGTCATAGAACAGTCACTTCAGTTCATGGACTACAGAGATTCCATTGTTTACATCTAATCATGACAGTTGTCATAGAACAGTCACTTCAGTTCATGGACTACAGAGATTCCATTGTTTACATCTAATCATGACAGTTGTCATAGAACAGTCACTTCAGTTCATGGACTACAGAGATTCCATTGTTTACATCTAATCATGACATAATGGAAACCTTTATTTGTCAGACAACTGCAACTGTCTTCATTCTTCTATTGATCATTAGAGTTTGATGAATTTCATTAAACAATTGCTTACCTTGGGACCCTCAGGACCAGCTGGACCAAGATCTCCTTTGCCTCCTTTAGGACCCTAGAGTAACACAAACAACAACTGGATTACTAAGTTGATACCCTAGCGATACATACATACAACTGTGTTCTGCTATAAAAGCATCGTATATTGGGTCATTTGCCTTTAAATAATCCGTTACAGCACTCAATGCAAAAAAAGTATATTTCTTGTTTTCTTTTGTCATATAGAGTATATGACTCAGGAGTTTGACTGATTTTGAAGGGCAAGTCACCTTCTAATAATACAACATTTCCATATGAGAATATACTTCAAATACGCCAATTTGAAGGTGTTAGAACAAAAGATATGGGTTTTATACCCTGGTGATTCTATGTCATGATCAATTGTACCTAGCTCACTGCTTCTGTGGTTCTCAAAATAATGAAACATTCAAAAATCACGATTTATTTTCAGAAGAGGCATAATTATATTATTCCCAACATTTTCCTTCATACTCTTGACCTAAGGGTTTCACCACTGCCCATGGTGACAAGGCCCCTTAGGTCACTCATAGTAATTAATATGATACAGTACGATAAAAATCAAACTCTGTGTTTTATATTTGTTGAATGTTTAATATGCACTGTTAGTTCCATAAATTGACAACTATGTTCACATACCATTTGGCAAAACTAAATACAAGTAAAACACGACTATAAAATAAAACTTACTGTGAAACCTTTGCCACCGGGAACACCAAGAGGACCAGTTCTACCAGAAGGACCCTGCAAAAGATGAAAGGATTAAAGGAACATCCAAATATCCATTACTTAAACTTATTTTTCCAGCATTAATTTTCTCTTTCTATCTGTAAAGATGACTCAAAATATGAGAATTCTATTTTGAAATTTTGAATATGGACCATAGACGACTTCTTTGCTTACTAATCTTGGCTTACCCTAACTTTTAGCACATAGGCATTCATCTAAAATGGAAATAATGTGAAGCTAACATACATGGACAAGAGATTAATGTTATCATAAGTAATGAACAAGCAAACTCGATACAATGCCAAAATAACAAATGTTTGAATATATGCACCACATATTTTCTTCTCCATTGATATCATTCCTGTCAACATATCTGAATTACCAGTCATTTTTGGTGTCTTGCAGCTTGCTTTATCATACATAGTATCTTAGGATTGTAAACACATTGGTCAAAATGACAATTAATATCTAGTGCTACTTACAGGAATACCATTGACACCTCGTTCACCCTTGGCACCCTTCTCACCAGCTGGACCCTGCAAAATATTGAAGGTATTGATTAAGCAAATAATATAAATAATAATAATCTTTATTTGTCCAAACAGATTCAGAAATTTGTTGAATGGTTGCCACAAGAGCAGTGCCATAGTGCCCTAGTGTTGAAGAAACAGAAGGAAACTGGAGTACCCGGAGAAAGCCTGCATTGTTTGGCAGGGTCAAACTGCAGTACCCGGAGAAAGCCTGCCTTGTTTGGCAGGGTCAAACTGCAGTACCCGGAGAAAGCCTGCCTTGTTTGGCAGGGTCAAACTGCAGTACCCGGAGAAAGCCTGCATTGTTTGGCAGGGTCAAACTGAGCATCATCTGGTTAAATTTTAATCCCACCCAGCCGACAGTTGCAGGTTCAAACCGAGTCTGCAGAGGTAAGAGAAATACGCGCTAACAGCTTGGCCACTGACAACCGAAGAGGCATACAAGCTAACAGCTTGGCCACTGACAACCAAAGTAGATCAAGTTATTCTGACAGGATGGTATGATTTTTTAATCTAATAAAATGTATTTGGAATTTATACTACCCGGTATTGTGTTTGAGTAAACAAATATTATTTATATTGTATTATTTTTCCTCTTCATAGTATAGTAATAAGGATTGCTATAACAGTAGTCACTACAATTTATCAAACTTCTTTTCAACTTACCGCGTCACCTTGATCACCAGCTTTTCCTTCTGGACCTGGAGAACCAGATTCACCCTGTAATGATAAAAAAAGTCTTAGCTGATGATGCAGGCCTCTGCCACTTTAATAAGACATATGACTTTATGTTGTAAATGTCTGCAATATCTACAGTATCAATTCCTTGAGTCTGAAATACTCTAAATGAAATACTATATTAATATAATGACAAAGTGTGAACCTTTCACACTGAATCTGTTGGTAACTTGCTAATGTGGCTATATATTATTATATTATACATTGGCATATACATGATATATCTTTTATGGTTTGTATTTGGTCAATTTTGTTATATTTCAGAATCAGAATCAATACGTTGAAGAAACCAATACTGAAAAAAGACTGATTCTAACCCAAATTTAATATTTTATATTTAAATAGTTCAGATTGCTGCAGCTACACTTTTAATAGTATTGATTGTCTCTTGACTCACCTTCTCTCCAGATGCACCAGTCTTTCCTGTTCGGCCAGATGTTCCTGGTCGTCCCTAGCAACAAAATATAAATAAATTATCAAGCGTGTGCCTGTGCATGTAACATTTCTGATTTTTGTCAGATAGGTTGATCTTATCATATGTTTAAGATTGAAAATACCCAATATTGAGATTTATCATTATGTCACATTGAAGGGGCACAAGCAGAGTTTATACGTATTTTGGTATAGTTTTTGCTGCATATTTGAAAGGTACTCACAGTATTATACTTGCTGAAGCACACTTTAACCACCACTTGCAATTGACTGAACTCAAACCTTGTGTTAAGATATAACCCATAAATGATCCATTGACATAATTTATTATACGTATCAAAAAATGTTGAAGGAATCCCTACTATATAATCAATTGTTCAAACAATATGCCAGAAGACAATCGTGATCTTAAGAAATAAATGCATCAACATTAACATTATACTGGAATGTGATTCTAAAAAGCTTGTGCCACTTTAGGTATGCTCTCTATCAAATGACAGAATGATAAATCAAGTTGCTCAATTGAAAGTATAGAATGGTATAGTAACTATGGTTACCTGTGGACCTGATGGACCAGTTGGACCTCTTGCTCCTTGATCTCCTGGGTCACCCTGTAAATTAACAAGACATAGTAATGAGGAACAGAAAGGAAGCAAATATCTCCTAAAACATACAGAATGTGATAGTTAGAAACACTAAGTTGGCATTATTTGCAGTGACAATCTTTTATTCCTTTCTTTGTTTAAAAACCGGTACTTAGACTTTGGACTGTCAAGAGCTGCACAGAGATCAATCCTCACATGTTGTATTAGAAACTATTTTCATTAGAAACTGTACAGTCTGTATGCTACACTGTGACACACAGTGTGTCAAAGTATATTAAACAGTGGAGAAGCCACTATGATCAAAGCCCTAGAACGTTAGCCAACTAGATCTGATATGTGTACATAAACTGTACAGTCTGTATGCTACACTGTGTCAAACCCCTACAATGTTAGCCAATTAGATCTGATCTGTACATAAACTGTACAGTCTGTATGCTACACTGCATCAAACCCCTACAATGTTAGCCAACTAGATCTGATCATGTATATAAAGTTGAGTCTTGATCTTTAGAAGTAGATGCTTACTGTTTCTCCTCTAGAACCTCTTGGGCCTGGTACACCAGGTGCACCGAGATCACCTTTGCCTCCTTCTGGACCGGTTGGACCTGCGGGACCAATAGGACCAGCTGGACCCTGTAGATCAAAGACAACATTGAGAATGAAATCAGTATTCATTTAATAGTTGCATTTAGAGAGGCGACAGTGGTTTACAATTTCAGATTATTTCTCTTCCTATAGAATTTCTATTATACATTTCTTACCTATAGGATAGACACATGTGGATCGAATTGGAAAGACATTTTAATAATGATGACGGTTGCTTATTTTGTAACTTTTATACAGAATTTAATATACAAATGTACAAGTATTGATAACTAGCAATGATTCAACTAAATCATAACATGTACAAGTATTTATAACTAGCAATGATTCAACTAAATCATAACATGTACAAGTATTTATAACTAGCAATGATTCAACTAAATCATAACATGTACAAATATTTATAACTAGCAATGATTCAACTAAATCATAACATGTACAAGTATTTATAACTAGCAATGATTCAACTAAATCATAACATGTACAAGTATTTATAACTAGCAATGATTCAACTAAAATCATCACTTGATCATTCATCAAAACTTTTCTGTAATCATTTATTTATCAATTTATTTTTTTGGAAATTGTTATTCAAAGGACAAGCATAATAATAATTTCATGACAGGTCATCAAGGCAGTTTGATAATCAATCATTCATTCAATCAATCAATCAATCAATCAATCAATCAATCAATCAATCAATCAATCAATCAATCAATCAATCAGCCAACCAACAAATTAACCAATAAACCAACCAACCAACAAATCAGCCAACCAACCATCTAATGAATCTACAAACATACAAGCAAACAAACAAACAATGAAAGGTTTGTAATGTTGTCATACATCCTTAGAACTAGTGATTCCTACAATTTCAATTTATAAAACATTTGACAGCTCAAACTGTTCTGATGAAGTGTGAATTGTGTGAACTTACTGGATCTCCTGCTCTTCCTGGTAAACCTGTAGGACCTGCATCACCTGTATCACCCTATTGGGGTTTAAACAAATACAATTTTACTACAATGGTCAATAGATTACTACTCGGTCACCATGATTATCAATCTTATCTGAAAGAACTCAAATACAAATCTGTCTGGTCAATTTGGCCTTGTATTGATTGATTCTGATTTTGAATTGGTACAACATAGAATAATACTAGTAACACTACTAGTGTGGTGGTTATAGTCTGTAAGGTATGCCGTGGCAGGGCGCCCTCACACATCAGCCAATCCCTACCATGGATGCCGATGAGGACGAGACGTCACGACGTATCTTACAGTCAATGGTGGTCACTGCTCTCAATTCCTATTTTGACTCATACTGTGTGTAATATTTCCATTACCTTTAACTATCTACTACATCACAATTACATTGGGATCACTTTTCTGTTGAAAGCTAAGTTTAACCATTTGATCTACCAAAGCTGATGAACATTTTTGGTCCTAAACAAACCAATTAATATGTTTGTTGTACATCATTTTTTAAATGACACACCCCTTAAAAACATTTATGATATTCATTGATGCATTGTGACTGAAGTTGTTAAATGATATGGCTACACACACTCAGGATAAATATCTCCACTGAAACACTGACGTAGTGAGATGATGTAGTAACAAAGATAAATATCTACTAAGACACACTAAAGCTGCAAAAAGATGCATAACTTCAATAATAAACATCTACTCTGACTAAAGCTGCAACAACATCTACTCAGACCAAAGCTGCAACAACATCTACTCAGACCAAAGCTGCAACAACATCTACTCAGACTAAAGCTGCAACAACATCTACTCTGACCAAAGCTGCAACAAGATGTATAACTTCAACTATAAATATCAACTTACTGAGTCTCCTTTGCCTCCTTGAGGTCCGGGTGAACCTCTGGGACCCTGTCTACCCTGTAGAATCAAACACATGTATTAAATTAGAAGTCATGATTATAGTGGTGTTAATGAAAACACATTGGTTAAACAAAAACGTACCGATTCATTCCATTTTTATTTCTTAGACTGGTAATTGGAAACAAAATAATGCAATAACAATAAGTGACACTTTGATTTCCACAATTATATGGGAATTCATAGTTGAAATAGATCCATCATTTAGTTATCAGTCTCTTCTAAAGATGAGATAAGAATTGAACAGAAATAGAAACTGGGAGATAAAATTCTTACCATAGGACCAAGAGGACCTTGAGCTCCTGGACCACCCTTAGCACCAGTTGATCCCTGTTATGAATACATCAAATAGTTACAAGACGGACACAACTCCATACAACAAATAGTTACAAGACGGACACAACTCCATACAACAAATAGTTACAAGATGGACACACCATACAACAAATAGTTACAAGATGGACACAACTCCATACATTTCATTTACTGACAGAGGGATTCCTTCCCTGTTTTCCCCATGATTTGTGAAATCATTTTAAGATAAATCATGAATGAATGAGATCGTTTGTTTGTTTGTTTGTTTGAACAGACAAAACTGTTTTGTTTTCACTGCTGCACTACACTGCAGTTTCCTGCCAAAAACTAACCGGTGACAGTTTTTCTCAATTTTAGTAATTTGTTCGTGCCCTCATCTTTATTTTACATTTTATTCATGGTGACATGTTGATCTAATGATTTGGATCAAAATGGGATCTCATTTTATATAAAATATCAGAAAAGTGGGCCGGTCCCCATATTTGTGTCACATGATAATGGTAGGGAGGCAGTACACACAGATCATTCTTCGCACCCAAGTAATCATTCTCTGATCTAGACCATGCTATTGATCACTCTCCACCTTCACAATGTATACATGCAAGAAGTAAAACAAAATAACATTCAAGAGAAATTTAGGATTGTATGAATAATTGTGTTTGTGGATGTTGATAATTATTGGTATCAACTATCTGAAATTTGTCTCAGTTACTTCAATAACTGAAGTACAAACAGGATTTTAAACTGGACCACGAAAGGTTGGTCCAGAATGACTTTCAAATTCATTTGTATACTTCTATATAACACTGTTTTCAAATGTAGATGCATATTGCACTTTTAGAAAATGTTGATAATATTTTTATCAGGTTATATAATCTACAAACACAATCTTTATCACAAAATCTAATTCACAAGACTTTACAGTTACTCAGTCAGTTTACCAATTAATAACACCTCTATGACCACCTTACGATAAAACTGTCTCTGACTTGTCAAACGGGCAGTATATGTTGAGATTGTCTTTGAAGACAAGCAAACATGAGAACACACAAACACACATATCTATGCACTCACACCCCACCCTCACACATACTGCCCACACATAACTGTATGCACTCACACACACAGGCATGCATACACCTATATGCATATGTAGTGACACAACAAAGAACCAAACAGTCAATACTCAAACATCGGCACAGACACAGGTAAAAAACACAAACACACACACACACACACACACACACAAACACTTGCCCATCACCCCCCCCCACACACACACACACACACTCACTTGCCCATCACCCCCTCCCCCACATACACACACATCCACACCCATTTGCCCATCACCTCCACATACACACACATACACGCACACCCCCCACCCCCCCACACACACACACACACACATATCTCAGAGACAGTTTTATCTTACCGAGAACATTAATTACAGAATAATTCACAGATACCATACAATGTGCTTTTAACACAAAGGCTTTTATATCTTTACGTCCACCTTAAAGATTCCTGTTTATGCAAGATATCATGCAAACCTTGATAACATGTATACATCGATATTCTGGAATTGTTGGAAATGATCAAATCTGAGATAGCTTCAACATCTCAGCTAAAATCATTGATAGTAAAAGTCAAACATAAATTTGAAAATTTAAGAAATCAGCAAAAATGTATGTATTGATAAACAAAATGCTTGTTAACTGGTAACTGAGGTCCCACCATTTCCTATGTTTAACATTGACATTGCTGGCCCTAAACTGAAGCAATAGTCAGCATCAAAATATTGATCTTGTTGCTACAGCATTTTCCTTTCAATGGGGTGATAAGTTTGCACTGTTAGTGAGCGACTGCCACTGTGAAACCATAGAACTAGTTTGCTATTAGATCTATGGTTATATTAAGCAGACATGGCCAATTTGTAAATTGTATTTTTATTGTGGCTTTGTTACTTTTGTGCATTCAGTCTCACTAATTTTAGTGTGTCTACAATTTTGTGTTAGTACACTACTACTACTACTACTAATACCAAC
Source organism: Glandiceps talaboti (assembly GCF_964340395.1). Lineage (NCBI taxonomy): Eukaryota > Metazoa > Hemichordata > Enteropneusta > Spengelidae > Glandiceps > Glandiceps talaboti. Next base: position 547,015 of record NC_135564.1, on the reverse strand, counting down.
AAGTGTGTCTAAGCTGCTGGCATATTTTGTGCTTTCTGCAAATTTTGTCTATTTTTCCTTAAGCCTTGCCAGTTTTGTTTTGAAGGGTCTTTGGTTGTTTTTCTCTTTTTATGAATGAAGGCACATTAATAGAAGCTATTACAAGCACTTTTTAGCACAGGAAGCAAACATGCTCAATTCAATTTGAAACGCTTAGTTAATATTTTTTTTTTCCATTTGTTTATAACATTCAGTCCATTATTGAACTTTGTCGATGAACAAAGTTAATATCTATTTTTTTTTATATTAAATATAAAATAATATAAAAACAGCGCTTTGCATTCTCTGTTCTGTCAGCAATAGTGAGCAGCAAAAAGGCATGGATTGCACACATGCAGGTTTAGGTACAAGGTTATAAAGGTCAAAGGTTAGAGGTTACAGTTAGTTCCATAGCATGGCATGCAGGAGGCAAAGCAAAGCAAAGCAAAGCAAACCTTGCGACCTTCATCCCCAGGTCGGCCTTCTGGGCCAGTATTTCCCCGTTGTCCCTTTGAACCTGGATCACCCCTATCACCTGGGTAGCCTCTCTCACCCTGTATACAAAGAATACAAAACAATGATTAGTTTCCATGGCAACAGAGTGAGTTAGAGTGTCACTGACCTTTTTGCCATCATCACCAGCTGGACCCTCACCTCCTGGTACTCCACGTGTACCTCTAGGTCCCATTGGACCTCTGTCACCTGGTCGTCCTGTTTCACCCTGAGTCCAGGAGGAGAATTTTAACAGATCGATACAGTTACAAAGACATCACACAAATCAATGAAATAAATGTTTTATAGTTGTAAACAATGGCAACAAATTCTAAAGAACAACACTGTCATTAGATTGGTACGATACCATCATTGGTGGCGTTCTTCATGGAACATGCAAACATGTACCATCAACAACACTATCATACAGTGCCATTACAGACTATGGTATATCATATTGACAATAATGTGATTTTAATCAAAAGTGAAAGTAGAGTTCTTGTATATGAATGTGATTTAAACTTGCATGAAAAGACATGTCTTTGTCTTAGGAACTCTAACCATCCAGACTACTAATTGATCAACTTACCCTTGGACCATTAGGACCTGCTGGTCCAACAGCACCTGGCAAACCGCCTTCACCTGGTTCTCCTGGAACACCAGCATCACCAGCAGGACCTGGAGCTCCTGTCATTCCTGGACCACCTGCAGCACCATTGGCACCTCTTTCACCTGGAGCACCACGTGGACCATTGGGACCCATTGGACCGGGGTCTCCATCTTTACCAGATTCACCCTAACAGATAGTTAATGTCACAGAATTTTATTTGATGACAACAATTTCCATACAGGATAATAGTTATACACTCATTGCTGTAGGTGCCAACATTTTTCATAGTCCAGTTTGACACCATAGAATTTTTATAGCTTGATACTGCCTGAAGTGTTTGATATCATTGAATGCTGATTGGCTGACAAAAATCTATGCCAAGATCATTTTGTGTGTGGACTATGATGTTTTATTCATATTTCTGGGCATCTTAACTGTAAACAGTGAAGTTTAGAATTGATTTTTCCCCTCAGACCCGGAGTGCATGACATTTCCTGTCAGACAGCACTCCATCCAAATACAATTCTTTTCCCTAAATTTCATCAAACACAGAAGAGGTAAAAATTCAGAGTTTGTAGGAAAATTTACTTACTCTGCTGCCTCTAGGGCCTTGTGATCCAGTTTTACCATCTGATCCTGGTTCTCCCTGTTTACAACGAAAAACACTACATTATTAGAAATCACATGCTACTATAATGACTCAAAAATAGCAATTTAGAAAATTTGCAAATAGGCAGGAAATGTGAAATTGTTCAAAACTAAGCATAACTATAAAATACCCATTTCACATATTTGAACATTTGGAGATAATTCAGAAGTAGACTTTTCAAATATATAGAATACGACAACAATTTTGAAATGATCAAAATTCTACAACATGAGGAATTAGTATCACAGCTACTTTGAAGATAAAGATAGTTCATCAACTTCACCAAAGCAAAAACTCTGTGTTCCATAAGTCAAAACAAAGCACTTTGTAAAATGACTTACAATGGGTCCTTTAGGTCCTGGCATTCCCATAATACCTCTGTTTCCGGGGAGACCCTACATGTGTTGATAAAGAACAGAGCTATGTTATTGGAAACTGTCATACCTGTTACCATGGAAACAACCTTTTGACCTTGGTTTCATGTGTGACAACTAGAACTTAAAATTGTGATATAGAAATTATTACTAGTATACAATATACACAAGGTATAAAACTATACAAACTACAATGTTTACAACAGAGTGTTTCAGTGACGCACAAGTGTCATTCATTACATGGAAGTTACAATGGATGTAAAACACAAAATATCTTCTCATAACACTCAGAAATATCAATCATTTGTTTTCCTGATGCTATCCCAACTTGACTTGTTTAACATAACAATATATCAGAGACATGCATGAAGATTACTTGTCAAACTGATGCATTCAACATCGCAATCATGGAAAAAAAAAGGTAGCGAGAAATTCTACCACTCAAGTTGCGATATATAATTCACACCAATATTGCCAAAAGGTGTTCATCTTTCTGATGGCAATGAGAAGTTTAACTTACGGGTAAACCTTGAGCTCCTGATCTACCATCATCACCAGGTGAACCCTGAAATCATGGAAATTACATAGAAACACATCAATTTTAATTAAATATACATATTTTGTATCATCTAGTGTCACTCCTCAGCTTCTAAAATCAAATAAGGAGTACATTTAGAAAGAGAACACACACATTATTTGTACAAATAAAGTTTTTTCCCTCCTATTTATAATAACTGTTTTTCTTCATACAGTATTTGAGTCAATTCCAACTTTGTTATTGTATATCAAATGACTAATTCACAAGATTACAACATCTAATATTCACAAATTTTCATATCACAAAGTGTGAGAGAAAGTTTGGAGTGTTTTGATTTTTGTAAAACCAGTCCTTCTAGGACATTGTTCCCTTGAATACAGCATTGATGTTAAGAATAAATGCAATCTTATTGTTGGTATCATACCTGGAATTTGGCACACAGAGAAAAAGGATAAACAACACATGTTAATTTGTGTAACAACTATTTATTACCGATACTATGATTTGCCAAGCTGATAAACATGGCAAGATTTGCAGGAATGCTGTCAATACCACGGTTTATCTATTATAGTACAGTATTTTGTTACATTATATGCTTAACCTATATTTTGTTTATAGCCATTAAAATTACTACATTACAAACTATTTTGTTACATTATACACTATATTTTGTTACATTATACACTATATTTTGTTACATTATACACAATATTTAGTTACATTATATGCTATATTTTGTTACATTATACACTATTTTGTTGCATTAGATGCCATATTTTGTTTATACATGATACACTACATTTTGTTACATCATATGCTATATTTTGTTACATTATATGCTATATTTGTTATATTATACACTATGTTGTTATGCTATATTTCGTTACATTATACACTGTTTTGTTGTATTAGATGTCATATTTTGTTACATTATATGCTATATTTTGTTACATTATACACTGTTTTGTTGTATTAGATGTCATATTTTGTTACATTATATGCTCTTTTTTGATGCTGTATTTGAATTCTACCGATTTAGTTTATAACTCTATAATAAATAGATAATATAGATCACATACTGCAGGTCCAGGCCTTCCAGCTTGTCCATCTTTACCAGGAGGTCCAGTCAAACCCTGCAAATGTACAAAACAGATGTAAAAGTCAGTCTATGTATTCTGGAGTATTCAACATTTCTTGTTGCTTCATTTCATGTCAGTTTTCTGCATGGCAGTGTATTAAATCTGTGCTAAAAATTGGATTGTACAAGGACGTACAGTTCATAGTATTATTGAGAACCTGGTCACTTTCCTGTATTGGTCCTGGTGTATGTTTGATATCCATTGTGATGGTATTGTATACACTAATGAGTCAATGATAAAGTTAACTAATTCAATCAAGACTATAGGACTAGAGGTGCTTAAATCTCAATCTTTGAATCCCATTGTCTTGGATTATTTCTATTTTGTCAGTGGTGCCATACCAATTCAATAGCATTATTCTTTGTGCAGGATCAAATTTTTCTATAGGGATTCCCAAAAACTGTTTTTCATAACTAAATTTTATTCCTAATCTGAACTTTGCTTTTTACTCGACAATTCGACACAATTCTACACGTTTGCTTTTTTTTCACTGCTGGTTCTGTCTCTAACCAGTTTTTGTAGGGACACAATATCCTGCAGTATGTCATAAAATGTTACGGATATTAAGTAAACTCACTCTTGGTCCAGCTTGACCTTGGGGTCCTGGTCTTCCTGCATCACCCTAATCATAGAACGAAAACAAACTGATCGTCACATAATCAGAAACACACATAAATGTTATAACTGGCAGAATCCTGAGGAATCTTAAACTCTTTGAGCTTCAAATACAAGTGGTGGAAAATTTGATTTGAGAAATATTACTTGAGGTACTAATTTTCAGTAAACGTACTAGAATTGTTACTTCTGATCTTCATGTACTTATAAAGATGGTTGACTTTTAATATGTCTACCTAACAATTCGATGTCATGTAAAACTGAACCAATACTCAACATTGGAATAATGTTCTCCATTCAACATATTTTAGACAATTTATTTGAAGTAAGTCTTTCTAAAGGTTCTCTTCTTCTTCTTCTTCTTCTTCTTCTTCTTCTAATTAATTCTTAAAGTGGCCTTATGGATGACAAATGGGTATTATTTTGAAATTTTTTAATTCTTAAAACAACTCTACGGTGTTTTTATTTGAAAAAAGCAATGTGAAACAGCATTGACCTAGTCCATGCAGTTTGTTCTTGTCATACAATAACGAACATTTTAAACATATATAATGATTTGCAATTTATTGAGTTACATACAGAGATTTAGTATATGTTATTTTATATTGTTTTTTCAAGTATAAAAAATAGTTGTTTTATAAATTAAAATAAAAATCCATTTGCCATCCATATCGCCACTAATAATACGATAATATTTTCTACACTGATTTCAAAATATCAAATATTTTGGTAGTAATAGCTCTTAGCCTTCTGGATTACAGTAAATGTAATCTTGTAAAATTGCCACTACCATCACGTCAACTGCATTCATAACTTACACCAATTCCTTTGGATCCGACGGGACCAGGAGGTCCTTTGTCACCTGAATCACCCTACAAATAAACAGACTATCAACTAACACTGCATACAATATTACATAGATTGACTTACAGCAGGACCTTTAGAACCGGTTGCACCACGAATACCTCGTTCACCTTCATCTCCCTACAAGAAGTAGAATGAAAGAAGAGAAAATGCAAGGACATGCATAAGCCAGATGCACTGCATGCATATAAATGTGTCATTCAATCATGTTGGTCAGCTATAGTCAATTAACCAGTCACTTAGTAGATCAACGAGTTAAGTCAGTCAGTCAGTCAGTCAGTCAGTCAGTCAGTCAGTCAGCTGGTCAATAAATCAATTTAAAGGCCAGTCAGTTAGCTAATTTGTAAACAATTTTTTATCAGTTGAAAGTCAGTCAGTCAGTAAATCAGTCAGTAAGTTGATCAGTCAGTTAATAGTCAGTTAGTCAGTCAGTAGATCAGTCAGTCAGTTCAGTCAATGTCACATTTGTAGAGTTTGTATCATGCAATCAGGATAATGTAACATGAACTCTAGCCATAATATCACACAAACTATAAAACTGTCTACAATTGTATGTACTATTTTACAACAGGTTTTCAAATATACATGTAAATCGCTTTGTGAGATTTGGTACAACTTGTCTGCACACACAGTTCAGTTTGTGTGAAAAACTGCATACCACTTTCAAGTGTTGTCAGTACACACAGTTCAGTTTGTGTGTAAAACTGCATACCACTTTCAAGTGTTGTCAGTACACACAGTTCAGTTTGTGTGTAAAACTGCATACCACTTTCAAGTGTTGTCAGTACACACAGTTCAGTTTGTGTGTAAAACTGCATACCACTTTCAAGTACTACACAATTTTGAGGTAATTTTCACATACATTTCAATGTGACATTTTCACTTCAAAACCCATCAAAGGATTATTCAGAATAAAAAATAATCTTTGAGCGAAGTCATTTGAAAATCAAATGAATGTCCAATATTTGAAGATATATGTGAAAGAAGCGATAAGATTTGACATGCCCCTAGTACACAAAGCTTACAACTGTACAGCTGTTAGATCAAATGCATCAGATATTAGAGAATAGAAAAGTAAATATTGAGGACTTCATTTCAGAAATTATCACCTGATACAGTATCAAAATTTTTCACATGCCAGAAATAAATAAAGAAAGTCTATTATATTGCATGCTGAAACATGAATATAATCTGAAATGTCTCTTTTTTTTGTCTCTTTTTTTTGTCTGGTATTTTCCATCTGTGAATTTTTAGTTCTTATGGCTGGAATCAGAATTGTATATAATCTGTTGATCTAAGCAGGAGATCAAATGTCCAGAACTAAAAATATAGATCACTAGTTCAGAATTTGTAAATCTCCTGTTTAGAGCTGACAGATCTTTAAGTCAAGTTTTCAGACCACAAGTCCAGGAATTGGAAGGTCTAGTTCAGGACTTTTAATTTCTAGTTTAGAAATTGTAAATATCCAGAACAGAACTTGTAAAGCTCAAGTTTAGTATTTACAGATTTCAAGCCCAGAACTCAAGGATCTCACTTCTACAATTTGGAAAAGAACATTGCTTGAGGTGATGGATTGGAATCTCTGTATTAAAATATGTCAAAACAACATGCTGTTGACTCATGATTTTTGATGATACATGCATCTATGTATTGTTTCCACTGCTCTATCACCACCATACTACCCTACCTTAGCACCAGTGGCACCTGGTTGTCCTGGGAATCCTGGGGATCCTGAATTACCCTACATGGTAAGACAACGACGAGAAAGCATTAACACATGATAGTGGTCATTTAGTAAATAATGATTATGTCCACATAATAACACAGGTACCAAGTCAACTTCAAATTCAAAATGACTTCTGTGAAAACTGCCAAGAAGTTGTTTCTACCTTAGACAATTTTTGTAGCACTAATCTCTGATACTAGAAGATGGTGAGTGTAATCTTAAAGTGTACACTTGTAGTTATAGTATGAGACTGTTGAAAGACAAGGGAGATTGGTAGAATTGTACTTGTCACTACTACTAAAGCTTTGTTATTGTTTGTACAATCTTACTAATACTCTATTTCCTGTACATATTTTATATTCAAATTGAAATCTATCTCAATGTAAAGAAAGGCTTGCAACATCACTAAATAATCTGAAATAGCATGACAAGTGTTGTAAATGTCGCTATGGTAACTATTATACTTACTGGAGCACCTTGGGCACCTTCGGGGCCAGGACCACCTGGATCACCGCGGTCTCCCTGAAAATTAACAACACAGTTATATTTGTTGTATGTTACATGCATAAAGGCATCCATTGATACAGTCAGACACACAGAGACACATGCATGCATACATACATATATAAATATATAAATACATACATACATACATACATACATACATACATACATACATACATACATACATACATACATACATACATACATACATACATACAAACATACATACATACATACATACATACACACATGCATGCATACATACATACATACATACACACACATACACACACACACACATGCATCCATGCACACACATACACACATACATACATACATACATACATACATACATACATACATACATACATACATATATACATACACACAACACAGACACATACATAAACACACACACATACACATACACATACACATACATACTCATTACACACACATGCACACATGCACACAAACTTCTACAGCTAGAATCTCCTTTGCAATATATTCTGAAATCTGACCGCATTGGTGAAATCTACAATTACTATCATTACCATGGTAACAACAACTTACTCTTTTGCCATCTTCACCTGATTGTCCTGGTAAACCTCTTGGACCAGAATCTCCCTATTGGTGACAAAAAAAACAAAATTTATAACATGACATCATAAAAAGAATTAAGCTATGTATGTGAATATTTTTCTTCCAAATTACTTTTGTAATGTTTGATGTACTTATCATTTGCGGAAAATAAGAAAGTGATGCCTATACAAATTATAACATACGTGGTGTACTCAGATTTCCATTTTAAGCAAATATGTGAAAACTGTATATACATTAAGTTTTATCAGCTTCGTTATCACATCATTGCTCTAAAAGAATTAGTAAAATAGCAAATAAATGCAAAAAATTACAACTGTTACAATTTTTTACAAATATAAAATATGAGCAGACAAGTACTTACTGTAAGACCAATAGGACCTTGTTCGCCCTTCATACCTGATAAACCTGGCTCACCCTGTAACAAAGTCACATCTATGATCAGTATCACAATCCTAAATGAAGTGTGGAGTGTGTGCTATTGGTGTTTACAATCCAACCAGCTAACATCACCCGTGTTTTTGCTAAGGGTGGACAGTAGGTAAAATCTACCGGGGTTCCCATGTCATTATACCAGGGTTCCCAAACAAAATTACCATACACTCTAAGGGGAAACACTATCGTTTCACCCCTTTCCCCCTTTTTGTTACCAGGGTTCTCCAACCTTAGCAAAAACACTGATCACTCAATTTTAGACCTAACCCTGATGAAGACCATCTATCTGTCAATAGTTGAAACGTGATAAAAAATGAACCTTTTTATATGAACCAGTTGTGTCATTGCCAAACTCCTAGATGACAAAGGCACTAACAGTGAAACACACATTCAAGGTTATTTCTTGCAGAAATTTGTAAATATAAATATAAATGAGCTGTGAAGACACTTGAGCTCCTACAAATAATGACATGTCCACATTCAATGGTTATCTACAAGTACAATTTAAAAATACACCATGAAAGGGAAACTTTTTTGGACCGGTGATGAATGGTGATGGACATTGAGTGGACATGTGAATGAGGGACAAATGAGTGGATGGTGTAATAAAATTAATAACACATGCACTTGGGCAATATCACAATTTAGTGCTTGCCCTCGGGCTGGAACTTTATCCCAAAATTTTGATGATGCCCTCACCTTCAGCTTGGGTATCATCAACATTTTGGGAAAGAGAGCCAATCCTTGTGCAGGTACTAAATTGTGATACTGCCCTCACTGGCATGTGCTCCTATTTAAATATAACACACTGAATTTGTCTCTCCTTTTACATCAGTTATTACTCATAGACCAAAACTTTTTACATGTAACCAGAAAAATTGTCGAGATTTCAAATAAACTGTACAGTAATAAATAAATAAATAAATAAATAAATAATTAAATAAATAAACAATGACTATGAATATAACACACTCACAGATGAACCCTTGGCACCAGATGGACCATTACCTCCTGTTGGACCCTAAAAGTGAAAAATAACAGAATACAGTTCTGTCACTGTTGAAAATATTGAATGACATCTGCCATCAAAATACTTGTCAGCAAAAATCCATGTTGAAAGTAGAGAACCAAGAGACAATACTAGGATTATAATGAACTATTAATGGGTACTATCATGTTGAAAGTATAGTTACTATAAGATATAGACTTTTCTCTGCAGTTCAACTTTTGAAGCTTACTTTCAATACTCATTGATCACATGATGTCTTCGTATGGAGTTGTAGTCAGTGGTTACAGTCAGTATCTCTCATTGATCACATGATGTCTTTGTATGGAGTTTTAGTCAGTGGTTATCTCTCATTGATCACATGATGTCTTTGTATGGAGTTTTAGTCAGTGGTAACAGTCAGTATCTCTCATTGATCAAAATATTCTTCTTCTTGTTTAGTTGGTTTTTTTTATTCCTTGAGTCTTTTCTATTTCTTTACAGTTTTCCTTCAAGTTCCAAAATACACATAATAATCTTATGACAAAAAATTATATTGTTAGATAAATTTTGAATTTACAAAATGTCTACTACTGCTAAAATGATAATATATTTCCATGGTTACTTACAGGAATACCGGGTGGGCCTTGGAAACCTGGGGTTCCTGGCATACCAGCAATACCCTGTAATGATAAAACATGAAAACCACAATAAATATTACAGCTACCAGATAGTGAAATCAGAATAAGATGTTACCATGGAAACCATTTATATTTACTTGGAATTGGTGGTGTTCATGTGGTAAACTTGTAATTGTAATCATGACAAAATATTAAAACAAGCGATGGTGTTGTTGCACATATGTACTATAACATGATTGTTGTAGAAGATACAACCTTATTGCACTAAGTATGCAAATTTGTAAGGATGGTTTCTGGAGTTATGTGTCACAATCATACTTTCTTGAATTTAGAATCTATCTTTGAATATTTTATCACACCTTAGTAGTCAGTCAGTTGTCATGGTTACTATTCACTGTAAGTCAGTTGTCATGGTCATTATTCATTGTTGCTATGTACACAAACCAATAAGTCATATGATTACAAAAGCTGAGATAGACTCTGAAAATCTACATTATATTTACAAAACACACAAAAAAAAAACTATATTATTCAAAAACTTAAAAGTACAATTGTTTTTTATACATTGCAAAGTTTTAAATATGCTAGATATGAAAGAATAGTTGGTATAATGATAATAACAAATTTGAATTACTTACACTGCTACCTTTGGAGCCTGGGGCACCATTTACACCTGGAGAGCCCTACAAATACAAAGAAAAAATAGAAGATTTGACATGTAACCATGCTATGTCCTGTAGATCACTGTAAAGACAATAAGGACTTCATCTTAAGTTCATGTTATAGTAATTTTTATATACAGTAGATGTAACATAAATCCAGATGTGTAAAATAATCAAATAAAACACAGCATATCAAGGGTTAGTGACTGTGTCGTTTCTCTTAAAACACAGCATATCAAGGGTTAGTGACTGTGTCGTTTCTCTTCTGACTCTAACCAATGTAATCTGGGTTCTAAACTACCCAGTGCGGACTTGGTTTGATTAAGTTCACCAGGTCTGTACATGACAAGGGTGTTGTTTTGTTTGACACTACTTTTAAACCAGGTGGGCATGGATATAATGAAAGCTGATTGGCTATCTAGGAACTTACTCTTGCACCAGGTTGGCCTGGTTGACCACTAGGACCAGATTCACCTCTTGCACCCTGTGGACCAGCTGGACCTGTTGCTCCAGATTTACCAGATTCACCTTTACCACCAGGAAGACCTGGGAAACCTGGTTGTCCAGTATTGCCTGGTGGTCCCTGGAAACATAACACACAAAGTAAGGCATTAAAATAAAACATCAATAGAATTGTTATGAGGTTCTGAGAATTCTCAAAACAGTTGACAAACACCACTGAAGACATATATATAGTAGTTGTAATAGGCAATATCTGGCAATAAAGTATTTGAAAATGAAATCAAAGTAAAAATGGTCTGCTCTGACCTTATTACACACTAAATGACTTACAGATATCAATGCTACTTCTCATACATGGGGGGTGTGAGGGGTGGGGGTGGGGTTAGGGTGAGAAGAAATGCTAACCTTGACTGAAACCATCTAATCACTTATTTGTTATTACATGAATGACTTTATACTCTTGAAACCTGACAGCAAGGTGATGTTGTAGATAATGTTAATGTCAATGCATGCCTTCTATGACATTACAATTATCTTCTGGCATTGTTAGAACTGTTGATTGCATAGTAGTAGGGAGTTCCTGTACATTTGTTGATATGTATAATAAATGACATCATCGGATTATTTATAAGTTATATCTTAATACCAGGTTTGAGTTCAGTCAATTGCAAGTGATGGTTAAGTATACATCAGTAAGTAGAATACTGTGAGTATCTTTTAATATGCAGGAAAAAATTGCACCCCAAAAACATATATAAAGTCAGCTTATGCCCCTTTAAGGTAATATACAGAAATTGACTTACTGGTTGTCCTGATGGACCTGGCTGGCCATCTGATCCTCTTGCACCCTATAAAATTAAATCAAATCATTCTTAGGATGATATCATTGATACAATAATAATGTTATCGTCAATGCAGCATTGTAAATCTTATGAAGTTCAAAAAACTTACATTCATTAGTTTATCATCATTTGTTGAGGTTTTGACAAGCAAATGATCTCTAAAAAGTAAAAAATCATTTTAAATTCATCAGCTTCTAAAAGGCTTGCTAACTAATTTCATATTTTGGGAAAAGATGCACAATTCATTGTCTACCATATCTCTATTCAGAAAACCCAAACGTTGACAATCATAAATTTTTATGATAAAGTGTAAAAGGGAGGGATATGGTACAAGTTTTATGCATTTGGATTTTGAATAAGGTGTAATGTTCTTTTAAAATTTACCTTAGAATGCCATGCAAGTATATAAACTAACATGGATTTGGATCACGAAAGTCTCTGTATCACGAGACCACACTATCAGTAACTTAGCCAGTCAATGTGAATGTCGCCCTCACTCGACATCTTTTAAAATTACTGTTTTATGTAGTGCATACACATAAAGATGGATGTAAAGCAAATAATGCAAGATATACTGTTACTCACTGCTTCACCATTACTTCCTGATCTGCCAGTTTCTCCTCGTAAACCTCTAGCACCCTGTCAATAAGGAATCACATACAATTACTAAAGTGACCTTCATATAACAATACCATTGACTGTAATGCAACTTTTCTCCAATATTGGTTAAAGATGAATATATTCCATGTCTATCACATGATTGTGACAACTTCTGTCGTTCTTGTTTACATTTTAATTTGCTTGTTGAATTAAAGTATTACCCTCAGTCATGTCAAAAGAGATTTTCCCAAATCTCTTCCTTCTACTTTTCCAATCCCTTCATTCTTTTTCCAAATACCTTTCCTCTTTTCGCAAATCCCTTATTTTTCCAAACCCTTTCCCTTTCTTTTTCCAATCCCTTCCCTCTCTTTTTCCGAATCCCTTCTTTTTCCAAATTTCCCTTCATTCTTTTTCTAAATCCCTTCCCTCTCTTTTTCCAAATCCTTTCCCTCTATTTCTAAATCCCTTCCCTCTATTTTTCCAAATCCCTTCATTCTCTTTTCGTGAGATCTGACTGAGTGACTTAGCTGAAATATAGGATGTAAATTATCTAATGTATTCTATGAGGTCATGATGGCCATCTACTGTAGTTGTATGCTATGAGGTCATGATGGCCATCTAATGTAGTTGTATTCTATGAGGTCATGATGGCCATCTAATGTAGTTGTATTCTATGATGTCATGATGGCCATCTACTGTAGTTGTATGCTATGAGGTCATGATGGCCATCTACTGTAGTTGTATTCTATGATGTCATGATGGCCATCTACTGTAGTTGTATTCTATGATGTCATGATGGCCATCTAATGTAGTTGTATTCTATGAGGTCATGATGGCCATCTACTGTAGTTGTATTCTATGAGGTCATGATGGCCATCTACTGTAGTTGTACGCTATGAGGTCATGATGGCCATCTACTGTAGTTGTATGCTATGAGGTCATGATGGCCATCTACTGTAGTTGTATTCTATGATGTCATGATGGCCATCTACTGTAGTTGTATTCTATGAGGTCATGATGGCCATCTACTGTAGTTGTATGCTATGAGGTCATGATGGCCATCTACTGTAGTTGTATTCTATGAGGTCATGATGGCCATCTACTGTAGTTGTATTCTATGAGGTCATGATGGCCATCTACTGTAGTTGTATGCTATGAGGTCATGATGGCCATCTACTGTAGTTGTATGCTATGCGGTCATGATGGCCATCTACTGTAGTTGTATGCTATGAGGTCATGATGGCCATCTACTGTAGTTGTATTCTATGAGGTCATGATGGCCATCTACTGTAGTTGTACGCTATGAGGTCATGATGGCCATCTACTGTAGTTGTATGCTATGAGGTCATGATGGCCATCTACTGTAGTTGTATGCTATGAGGTCATGATGGCCATCTACTGTAGTTGTATGCTATGAGGTCATGATGGCCATCTACTGTAGTTGTATGCTATGAGGTCATGATGGCCATCTACTGTAGTTGTATGCTATGAGGTCATGATGGCCATCTACTGTAGTTGTATGCTATGAGGTCATGATGGCCATCTACTGTAGTTGTATTCTATGAGGTCATGATGGCCATCTACTGTAGTTGTATGCTATGAGGTCATGATGGCCATCTACTGTAGTTGTATGCTATGAGGTCATGATGGCCATCTACTGTAGTTGTATGCTATGAGGTCATGATGGCCATCTACTGTAGTTGTATGCTATGAGGTCATGATGGCCATCTACTGTAGTTGTATGCTATGAGGTCATGATGGCCATCTACTGTAGTTGTATGCTATGAGGTCATGATGGCCATCTACTGTAGTTGTATGCTATGAGGTCATGATGGCCATCTACTGTAGTTGTATTCTATGAGGTCATGATGGCCATCTACTGTAGTTGTATTCTATGAGGTCATGATGGCCATCTACTGTAGTTGTATTCTATGAGGTCATGATGGCCATCTACTGTAGTTGTATTCTATGAGGTCATGATGGCCATCTACTGTAGTTGTATTCTATGAGGTCATGATGGCCACCTACTGCAGTTGTATTCTATGAGGTCATGATGGCCATCTACTGTAGTTGTATGCTATGAGGTCATGATGGCCAACTACTGCAGTTGTATGCTATGAGGTCATGATGGCCATCTACTGTAGTTGTATGCTATGAGGTCATGATGGCCATCTACTGTAGTTGTATTCTATGAGGTCATGATGGCCATCTACTGTAGTTGTATTCTATGAGGTCATGATGGCCATCTACTGTAGTTGTATGCTATGAGGTTATGATGGCCATCTACTGTAGTTGTATGCTATGAGGTCATGATGGCCATCTACTGTAGTTGTATTCTATGAGGTCATGATGGCCATCTACTGTAGTTGTATGCTATGGGGTCATAATGGCCATCTACTGTAGTTGACTGCTAAAATAAGTGTAACTTTATACATACTGGTTGTCCTGGTGCTCCAGCTGGACCAGGGTTTCCTGAATCTCCCTGTTAACAAAACATATGGTACAATATTACTAAACAAAACACATTTGTTACTAAAAACAGAATTGTTTTGATCCTTCCTTGTGTGAGGGTGCTAACTTGACACACATATTTGTAATCACCCACGTAACGGACTTGGATACCTTTATTTAAATCTGGGGTAATATGTAAATGACTCTACATTCTATATAATGGTAGTATGTAATCTATACGTGTGTGTTTCTTTAGTTTCTTTTGAAAATTCAGAAAGCCAGAAATAAAATAGCACAAGTACTAAGAATGAACTTTTTCACCTCATTTACTATTTATCTGTAAAATACAAATCAACAATTTACAAAAGGAGTTACTTATCTAACATGCGAGACGAGAGACATGACAAAATTGATATATCTAACATCCAGTTGTAAATATGCATTACTTATGTCAATCTTAACTAATACCAAATTAATAAAATATCATACAAAAGCCAGGAAGAGTTGATAATAACTCACCCTTTCTCCTTGTTGACCTGCCTCACCTGGCTTGCCATCAGCACCATTCCAACCCTAAGAAAGATGTTTTAAAAAATGTATCAACAATTAGTTACTAATAGATATTAACCTGTTACCAGCTTAACTCATACACACATATCAAACTAAACAATAAACATATTCAGACACACAAGTTTGAAGACTTTATTCTGCCAAAGTAAATTTAAACCCTTAAATAAAAAATTGAATTATGAGAAATATATGCTGGTACTATTCTACACTAAAATCAACAGATAACTGGAAGATTTTTGGTTGTAACGGGAAATTATCACTTTGTACCCAAATAAACTAAGCTTGTGACTAGAAATCCCAACCCTAATGAAACTTTATGAAAACTTAACACTTTTCTTTTAGCCATGACTATTTTACAAACTGAAATATCTGGTGTTTTTGCTTTAGATTTTCAGCAAGTTGTCAATTTTGTGTCTTTGATTTCAATCAATAGTCCTAACTTGTTCATTATGTTAGAATAAAGAATTTTGTCCATAACGGGGATGACACTGCTTGAATATGGCTAAAGAGAATGTTGTTGACAGAGTTTGAATACATAACCTACTCACAGTTATGCCCCAGAAGGCCTCAACTTACGTGGGGTGTAATTTGTGTCAATGGTTTATTAAATAATTTTATTAAAAACATAGTGTCTTGAGCAGGACAGATGTACTTCACTTACCCTATGACCTTTAGGACCTGGTAATCCTGGCATACCGGCAGACCCTCTCAAACCTTGTGGACCGACTGGACCTGGGGGACCAGGTCTACCATCTGGGCCACGCTCACCCTAATTGTTTACAAAAGAGATACAAATGACTTGACAAAATAAAGATGATATTATCTCCAAGGATAAAGTCAAGCAGAGCTAAACATATTATATTTCTTTATATAAACGGAATTATCATTACTGTTTCATCATTGTCAAAAGCCACAGCAATCAATCATACAAATTAGTAACAGTGACACTGAAAATCCAAATGTTCATCAACATGTTCCAAACTACAAGCTAAAATGTGCAAAAAATCCCAAATGTATAAAACATGTTTACAAGAAGGTAAGTTGGACGGGTACTTACATCTTCACCTGGTTCTCCCTGTAATCCGGCTGGACCTCTTGAACCTGTTGGACCCTACAAAATAAAATTATCACACACTTAGGGATACAAACCACTTAGTTTGATGATCTTTTTTAAGACCCCAGTGGGTACACATTTTGTAGTTTTCTTTGGTAATATAATGTGGGTCTACTAGTATTACAAAGGTCTCTATTTTACTTTAATATTTACATTTCTGTTTGTGTACAGGAGAGTTTCCATAGCATTATGATAAGCTTACAGGTAGCCATATTCCAAATAAAAATGTCAAGTTTGTTATATAGTGCTTTTAGCAATTCACAAATATTACCCTTGGCATGGGCTTAAAATGGCACAAATATTACTCTTGGCATGGACTTATAATGACAGAACACCCTTTACACTTCCTCAACTCACTTGGGAGCATATAATTGCTGTGGCCTCTGTATGTTCTATCATTCTATCCTTCATATAACAACCTCTGTCCTACAGGTTGCCATTACAGCTGGGCTGCTTTGGGCACACCATGGTTCAAATTTTGCCCAAGAACTTCAGCTATTCAGAAAGAAATGGCCACAACAGAGGTTCGGATGAGCAACTTGTATAGATTCTGACTTGACCACTTTGATCATTTGACCACCATGCCACCACTAATGTAGTGTATACATAAAGCTATTGACAATAACACAACCAGTACTTACGATTGGACCCATATCACCTGGTTCTCCTGGACTGCCCATAAATCCTTGTAAACCCTGAATTGAAGAACAAATAGTTTTCACAAACTTGTAAAGTGACACAATAAAAAGATGTGCCAGATAACAATGGTATGTTTAAATCATTACCATGGTAACAGAGCATTAAGCTTCTAACAAGTCATGATCCAAATTTGTGTTTATCACTTTGACTTGAATACAAAAGCACATTTCTAAGCTCTATAGTGTTATACCTAAACATGATAAAAATCTGTTTTAGTGATCAACATTTTCATACAAATTTAGTGGATACAACCCTTTATCTGCCTAATAACTATCTAATAACTGATAACACCCCCTAGACTGTTGAATTAAAAGTCTATTTATAAATACCCATATCCATACAAAAATGCACTGATAGTATATTGATAACACCCCCTAGGTGTTAAATTAAAAGTTCTGAAGGGGGGAGGGGTAGAAGTATGTCTTAGATCTGTGTGGAAAGTTTTTTTATTGTAATAGCCAGATAGAATGGTATCCCAACATATAGTGACAGAAAAGGTATGCCCTTTCCCCTCATTCTCTGACCAAATAAACAAGAGCAGACTTACCCTTGCACCTGGAGGTCCGCTTGGACCACGTGGACCTGCTGGACCCTACGAGTTGAAAGAAAATAAGATAAAAACATTTTAGACTACAAAAAGGATACTACAGTCCTCAGGTAAAGAATAATACTAGCTGAAACCACCCCTACCCTGTCCACCCATGCACAAACACAAACACAGACACACACACACAAACACCCACCCACTCTACCCTATCACCCACACCCACACATACACACTACCCTACCCTATCCTATCCACCCACCCACCCACGCACGCACAAACATACACACACACAAATAACACACACATACCCACCCTCTCTACCCTATCACCCACACACACACACTACCCTACCCTATCCATACACACACAAACACACACAAAAAATAACACACACACACACACCCACTCTACCCTATCATCCACACACACACACATACACACTACCCTACCCTATCCACCCACGCACAAACACACACACACCCACACCCTACCCGATCCATGCACCTATCCATCCATCCACCCACCCACATATAGCTACCTTATCCACCCCATGCCACCCTATCCACGAACACACCCACAAACCCACCCACACACATTATGCAGTACGTATTTTCATTGGCTCTCAGTGCCCAACACAAACACAACCCCACCCACCCACCCACCCACATGCGCACACACACACACACACACACACACACACACACACACACACACACACACACACACACACACACACACACACACACACACACTACCTATACAACTTACTGGTTGAACAACTTGTGCGAATCCTGGGTTTACCAAACCAGCTGATCCCCATGGTCCCTTTTCTGAAGATGGACCAGCACCACCACTAAACTGCTAACAATATATAAGAAGAATCAAATATTGTTTTTAGACTGACAGATCAGCTGTTATGGGCATAGCTTAATTAATCTCCCGTTCCCAAAATATTAGCTAGGGCAGGCTGATAAGCCCTGACCGATGACGTCACTATGGTCTAATATTAGCTAGGGCAGGCTGATAAGCCCTGACCGATGACGTCACTATGGTCTAATATTAGCTAGGGCAGGCTGATAAGCCCTGACTGTTGACATAACTATGGTCTAATATTAGCTAGGGCAGGCTCATAAGCCCGATGACTGATGACGTATTATACACTGGTCAAATACATTCATGATTACCCCCAAACCCTGACAAATAGATTTAAAAAATGCAAAAAGGAATTGAACACTTCAACATACTGCACCAGCAGCACCTGGGGGACCAGGGGGTCCAGGGGGTCCGGGAGAACCATTTCTTCCATCTCTGCCTGGGTCACCCTACAAAACAGAAAAAAAAAGATATATTCCTTCAAAGTTTCAGTGGGGACACTTGATCTCCTACAAATGATACAGGCCATGTCCATATTAGATGTTTATATGCAAGTACAATTTCAAAATGCATCATCAGAGAGAAACTTTTCTTCTATCGATGATGAATGATGATAAATAAGAATGACTGGACCGATGAGTGTACAGTGTAATAAAATTAATAACACATGCGCTCTGGCAATATCACAATTAGTGCCGGCCCTCGAGCTGGCACTCTTTACCAAAATTTTGATGTCATCAATTAATTAAACAAATTTATGTGTGATGTCACTGTGGAAATGATTGTCAGATAGAATAAAACAAGTGGAACAGAATAGAAATAACTTTATTGTCCAAAGTCTAAACCTAACAAGTACTGCACACGGTTTGGATTGTTTTCAGTCTATATGCTTTAGGATTACTTTATTATAACAAAGTCTAAATTACTGTTATGTTAATCGCCCTTTAGGCAGTTTGATTAATTTTCATTGTAACACATATCTATCAAGATTATGCAATGGGTGTACACTTGGTTTTATCAAAGATGTCAATTATAAACCATAAAGTCTTCTTCACTGGTTCCTGCATACATACATCGCATACACATGCAGGTAACTAGTCTGCACTCTCATTGGCTGAGATGATCTGATGATCCACTTTAAAGAATTCTGGGAATGTATACATACAAGGGTAGTATACACAATTTAATATGACAGATACGTTGGCAATTACTAGTTATCTGCAGTCTCATACAAAAACTGATAGGTCATGTGATGACGCAGTGTTCAGCACAATAGCAATTTGACTTACCCTGGGTCCTGGGGATCCTGATTCACCAGTTCTACCTGTTGGTCCTCTTGGTCCCTGAAAATATGCATAAACTTTTAAGGCATCAAACAAATGTTTACATATTAAGTTTTACAAAAATAGGACGTCTTCATTTTTAAAAAGTTCATTAACTAAAACTTTTCGATGTTTTGACCCCTCATTGGTGAAATTAATAGGGGCTCTAAAAAGATGTACAATAATTCTAAAAGAATTCAAAACAGTGGAAACACAAAATACTCATATTACTGAACTTTTATGCCAGAAAGTTAAGAAACTTTTTCTCATAACCACACTTTTGTTGCATCATCCTACTCAATGTTTTACTCAAGTTGTGATCGTCACAAGCTCATATAACATCTGATTCCTGTACTCCACAGTGGAACCAATTCTCGTTGTCATGACAACTTATCAAAAAGAAGATAGCATTGTTGGATTCATGCAGCAATGGAAATAACAACTTTTGTGGACTTACTGTGTCACCTGTATGTCCTGGAATGCCAATTGGTGCTTCACCAGGATCAGGCTGTGGAAATTATGTAGATTCATTCAATTAGCATTTGATCATCATGATCAGCATTTATCACTGTGCTATTTATTTTTGACATGAAGCACTTAGAAGGGTCACACTCTAATATCAGTCATTCTGATTGGTTGTATAACAAAGAATATCATAGCAGTGATGCTGATTGGTTGTATAACAAAGAATATCATAGCAGTGATGCTGATTGGTTGCATAACAAAGAATATCATAGCAGTGACGCTGATTGGTTGAAAAAATGAAGCCCTTACAACAAAACATCCTGATTGGTTGTGTAAAATGAAACACTGATGATACGGCTCAATGTGATTAGCTGTTAAACATCAGCCAATGTTGTCGGTGGATTCACATTTATACCTTCATGATAATTTTTAAATTCTTTTAGGGAGCCTTATTAAGTATTTACATGTGGGGGATTAGGAGGGGTGCCCTTTTTACAAATTGGCTCTCAGGGCCTAGGGAGGACCATATTTTAGAAAATGGGATTAGGAGAGGGTCACATATTTTACTCATTGTATTGTCTAACATTGCATTATTTTGGTATATTGTCATTCCATCTTTGCTTAGTCTGGTTCCAAATCCCATTGCTGCCATTCAGGTTAAGGTTAGGGTCAGGGTTAGGGTTAAAGCTATGGTTAAGGTTTAAGTACCATATCAGCCCATATCAATCAAATCGCTGATAAGCATGAATTAATTAATTGTCAGTTGTCATGTACAATGGTAAGATACTAGGATAATGTTATGGGAATGTTGGGCCCGACTATAAGTCAGGAGTATGCCAATCTAATTTTGGAAGTTGTGGCTTTCAGTTCAGCCAATGAGATCCAAATCAAAAAAGTGCCTTCACACACAATCACTTGGTGGTAGTAGTGGGAAATAACCAATGCCTTGAAACTTTCAACATGGTAGCTATGTTGGGATTAAATCCTTAACATTCAGTCTGAAACTCATGTACTTTGATATTTCTGACAGCATTTTAACTTGTGCTTTTGAACTTGTAACTTTCACAGGGTAGGGTCGTGTTTTAGAGAAAGAAAGTCAAGGTAGGGCCACTTTTTATCATGATGGAATTGGGGGAGGGTCACATTTTATCATGACGGAATTGGGGGAGGGTCACATTTTATCACAATGGAATTGGGGAGGGTCACATTTTATCATGATGAAATTGGGGGAGGGTCACATTTTATGCAACAGCTGAGACTGATTAAGGCTCCCTTAGACAATTTTTCCTCTTGAAAAAAAATATGATTGAACAAACTATTGATATAAGTTTTACTTACTCCTGTATCACCTGGTGCACCTTTTTGTCCCTGTTGTAGTTAAGGAAAGACAAAGAATGCATTGGTCAGGAAAATATTATGAATATTACGGGAAGGGGGGTAAAGGATACGGAAGAGTACAAAATATGGAAGTGTCAATTGTCATGTAACCTTCATTATACATTTGATTTGACTGCATTCAAAAAAGAAGTATAATATGTAGTTCCAAACATATTCTAAAACTAACTTAATCTAGGTCATTTTGGCAGTCATACCATTTTGTAAAATATTCCATCTAAAACATTGAGTGTCTTTCAAAATATTCTCCTATTTCTGTGTCAGTGATCTACATAATGGAACCACTAGTAATTGGGTGTTGTGAGGGTGGGCACACTCTGTGTGTGTGTGTGTGTGTGTGTGTGTGTGTGTGTGTGTGTGTGTGTGTGTCTGTGTGTGTGTGCATGTGTGTGTGTGTGTGTGGTGGGGAGGGGCGCGGGTTTGACTATTTAATGGTCTGATGAGTTGATGATTGACACTATATTCAGTTAGTCAAAATAAAGTGTCATGCTAAAGTGTGAAATTCATCTACAGTACCAGATTGAATTTTTTAGTGCCATGTTTTAACACAGTTTGACAAATCAAACATGTTAGTAATGGAAATAATAAAAACTGAGCTATACACTGATAAATACAAGCAACGCTTCGTTCATTTAGGGGGGGAGATGGTCTGGCACCAATACGATTGCTGAACTTCATTTTTGCACTTCTAACCAAATTTTGAAAACTTTCATACCTATAATGATAACAGCATCTATGTTTACTACTAAGATGTTGATAAGGTGATAAAAAAGTTAAATTCTACTGTGACATACAGTTATTTGTAGTATTTTGGTGTGTTTACCATCTCAGTAAACAGGTTCATAAGGTTGGAACTTCATGTTTACCATCATGTCTTTAAATTGCATTGATCGGAGTGGTGTCACTACTACAAGTTTGATCATGGTTTACATCATATATAAACGTGTGATGTCACACTTGTGAATGTTCATTTAGGGGGAGGGGGTTTTGTCCTAACCAAACAATGTCCGTTCATTGAGCTTGTGTGACATTATACGATTGTCCCTTAGTACACGTGTCATTTGAAATGATATTATCTCACTAACATCCTCTCAAATAAAATATGGACTGTGAAATAATTCTAAATGGTAAATTCATTTTTAACTTTGACAGTACTTGGTAAGGACAGAACAATGTCTTTCTTGGTACTTTTCAGTAATGAAATATCCAAATCTTTGACATTTACTTTAATATTTCAATGATTTCTTTTCTATTTGAGAACATACAGTATTCCACATACAAAATTAACTAGATCTTTAGCACAACCATACTACTGGTAATGACATGTACTGATGTTGTATTTTAGGGTTGAAGTAGAGGCTGTTGACCTCAATATATACTGTGCATTGCAAAAAGTCTATTGAGTAGATAACACAAAAAGAGACCTGTCCTCAATGTCATATCCAGTGTCATTGTGTAAAAGCTTGTAAGATGTAAGTACACTGATTGATGTCATATATCACAACTTAGAGGTCAATATGAACCTAGACAAGACTGAGGGGGTCATGTCAGAGTAAGTTGGAAGTGAATGGCAAAACAACAAACTTAGGGGTGGCAGACTGGAGGAGGGGGGGGGGGGCACTTCAACACTAGTTGGAGGTGAATATAGTAACAAAAAAAAGACACAGTTTGGGGGTCATGTCAACACAAGTTGGAGGTGAATATAGTAGCATAAATAAGACATAGTTAGGGGGTCAACACAAAGTGAAGATGAAGAATAACAGGGAAAAAATTAGGTTATGTCAGCATAAACTGGAGATAAACAGGAAAACACAGTAACTAAAAAGGATTGTGTCAGCACAGATGGGATGAATAAAACAGACCAATTTAGGAGTTCATGTCAGCCGAAGTGGAGAAACAGTAAAATACACAAACTTGGGGGTTCATGTTAGGTACGATGTGTAGGAGGAAAAGTTTATGAATAACAAATGTATACCATGCGTAAATCCAATTTATGATACATGAAGACATTTGGATTTGGAACACATATGCAACACACTTATTGCAATTAAGAATCAATAAAAGTGGTTGCATGTCACAAATTCTAGAGGGGGAGAGTATGCGTTGAAATTGTATCTGGGCTGTAAACAAGAAGGGTGTAAAGTAATGTGGAGAAAAAGAGGCTGTAAATTAGAGGGGTGTAAAGTAATGTGGAGAAAAAGAGGCTGTAAATTAGAGGGGTGTAAAGTAATGTGGAGAAAAAGAGGCTGTAAATTAGAGGGGTGTAAAGTAATGTGGAGAAAAAGAGGCTGTAAATTAGAGGGGTGTAGAGTAATGTGGAGAAAAAGAGGCTGTAAATTAGAGGGGTGTAAAGTAATGTGGAGAAAAAGAGGCTGTAAATTAGAGGGGTGTAGAGTTATGTGGAGAAAAAGAGTTATGTGGAGAAAAAGTGGCTGTAAATTAGAGGGGTGTAGAGTTATGTGGTATGTACATGCAGGCTGTAAAGAAGAGGGGTGTAGAGTTATGTGGAGAAAAAGAGGCTGTAAATTAGAGGGGTGTAGAGTTATGTGGTATGTACATGCAGGCTGTAAACAAGAAGGGTGTAAAGTAATGTGGAGAAAAAGAGGCTGTAAATTAGAGGGGTGTAGAGTTATGTGGTATGTACATGCAGGCTGTAAAGGATAGGGGTGTAGAGTTATGTGGAGAAAAAGAGGCTGTAAATTAGAGGGGTGTAGAGTTATGTGGTATGTACATGCAGGCTGTAAAGGATAGGGGTGTAGAGTTATGTGGAGAAAAAGGGGCTGTAAACAAGAAGGGTGTAAAGTAATGTGGAGAAAAAGAGGCTGTAAATTAGAGGGGTGTAGAGTTATGTGGAGAAAAAGAGGCTGTAAAGAAGAGGGGTGTAGAGTTATGTGGAGAAAAAGTTGCTGTAAAGAAGAGGGGTGTAGAGTTATGTGGAGAAAAAGTGGCTGTAAAGAAGAGGGGTGTAGAGTTATGTGGTATGTACATGCAGGCTGTAAAGGAGAGGGGTGTAGAGTTATGTGGCATGTATGGGGGGGGGCCCTATAAAAAAGATGGGTGCAAAGTAATGTGAAGAAAAAGAAGCTGTAAAGAAGAAGGGTTTAAAGTTGGTATGTACGGAGGCTGTGAAGAAGAGAGGTGTAGAGTTATGTGGTATGTATGGGGGGTGTAAAGAGGGGTGTAGAGTTATGTGGCATGTATGGGGGGGGGTGTAAACAAGATAGGTGCAAAGTTATGTGGGGCTGTAAAGAAGAGGGTGTAGATAAAAAGAGGCTATGGGGGTGTGGAGTTATGTTGGGGAGGGGGACTTTAAAGAAGAGGGTATAAATTTATTGGGAGGGGGGCTGTAAAGAAGAGGGTATAAATTTATTGGGAGGGGGGCTGTAAAGAAGAGGGTATAAATTTATTGGGAGGGGGCTGTAAAGAAGAGGGAAACTTATGGGGCTGTGAAGAAGGGTTTTTAATATATGTAGAGAAAGCGGATGTAAAAGGGTGTAGAGTTATGTTGTGGGGGGTAGGGCTGTCAAGAATAGGGGTATAAAGTTATGTGGGGGGGGGACTGTCAAGAAGAGGGGTGTACAGCTACGAAGAGAAGAGACTGTAAAGAAGAGGGTTGTAGAGTTATGTGGAAAGGGGCTGTAAAGAGGGGTGTAGAGTTATGTGGGAGGGGGCTGTAAAGAGGGGTGTAGCGTTATGTGGGAGGGGGCTGTAAAGAGGGGTGTAGAGTTATGTGGGAGGGGGCTGTAAAGAAGAAGGATGTAAAGTTATGAAGAAAGGCGGTTGTAAAGAAAAGGGTGTCGAGTTATAGGGACTGTAAAAAAGAGGGGTTTAGATAACAGTTATGTAGGGGCTGTAGAATGGGGTGGGGGATGTAGCATTTTATACGAGTGTACAGAGGGGAGGGGTGCAAAGTTTTACAAAGGGAGAGGGATAGAGTCCATGACATAGCTCTATACATGGTTAGTGGGTAAATTACACTTACAGGTACAGTACTTGGAGGAGGATCCTGGAATATGGAAGAAAATTTCATAAATAATCAGTGAATGACTTGTTTAGGAAAATTGTGCTCAAGCCAAGACATTAACTTTCACTGCTGATAGAGAAATGAAAGAGTCATGCTGTTGATAGCATATAAATGAATAGTCTAGATACTACATGTAGTATCGAATCATCTATTCACTCTGGTAAAGAGTGATCTTGAGATCAATGCACAGATAGCAATATTAAAGACTAGATAAATGTAACCAAGCAACCCCCCTCATCCTCCAGTCAGCCTGGCAATAGATAAGTCAGAGTATATACAGGTAGGGGAAAGAATCAAGTTTTTACATTATGAAGTAAATTTTATAATTCCAGTTAAGTTACCTTCATTTCCAACTGCATTTAATTTTATAGCGAGGGCTTTACAAAGTCTTGTTCATCATTTCCAACATATAAGAAATTTTAAATTAAGCAATAACAGATGTTACGCTTTATGGACAAATAAATACACAAGTCAAAGTCTTTTGCATGCACAAAAGGTCAAAGTTCAAAAGTTCATGGATCATATCTCACAACATAGATCACAGCAAGTAGTTTGTCTCAGGGATATTAACAAGTTTCCAACAATTATGGAAAAATTAAGAAAACTGTTGCTTTATATTTTTTTTTTACATTTTTTAATTTTTACAGAGACAAATTTGACCTGCTGTTTCTATGGCAATGTAATGAACATACTAGACAGTTGATAAGATATAAATGAATAAGATACTTACTACATCACCTCTTCCTCCTGTTTCATTAAAACATCATCCATTCACATATGAAAATTGAATAAGATGAAAAAGTTATTTGACAAATGCATGAATGTAGATGTCACCACAATAAAATCCATTTTCACAAACAAATAGCACAACTGACATATAACCTGTGAATAAATCTCAGTTTAGTAATCATGGTACATAGAGTCTGACTTCCTTCATTTTTATACCTGCAATGTGAACATTGTCTGATTAATGGGGTAAAGGTGTGAGCATTGGACATGGCGGCTGTCCAACAAACTGGCGATGACGAAGAACAAATCTATGAAGGCAGTTTGACAATATTGTGTGAGAAATGAGAATCTTCAGTTCAAGGGAGGTAAACTCCCGTGAGTGAGATACAACACTTCACTTATTGAGGTACAGCAATTCGCTTTAACAGATATCTCTCTATGTTGTGAGGTACAACACTTCACTTTGTGAGATACAACACTTTACTTTGTGAGGTACAACACTTCACTTTGTGAGGTGGAATTAACACTTCACTTTGTGAGGTACAACACTTCACTTTGTGAGGTGGCATTAACACTCACTTTGTGAGGTACAACACTTCACTCTGTGAGGTGCAACACTTCACTTTGTGAGGTACAACACTTCACTTTGTGAGGTGGAATTAACACTTCACTTTGTAATGTATAGCACTCTACATTGTGAGCTGCAACACTTCACTCTGTGAGGTGCAACACTTCACTATGTGAGGTGCAACACTTCACTTCACACCATAATTTGTGAGGTACCTTGTAATAGTAAATTATAATATTACATAATGTGTGTGGTCGACTATTGTGTCTATGTGTTGGTATAATCACATTCTACTGTATGCAGTTAATAGAACATTGATTTCCAACAGTTTAAACTGTCTTAATAAGACAGTAAGATATGGCTTGGTTCCCCCATGACAATCAAATTAACCCATGCTATGCCCTTATGAAATGCAATTATTATAACGATCAATAATTTTATATGTCAAACCCTAAAATACAAGTGGGTGGTTTTGTATTCAAGGGAGTGTGCAGCACCGTCTTTGTTACTCACGGCATGGAAGTGGTACACAGTCCACTCTATCGGCAGGATAACCTTTCAACACAAATTCTGGAGCTGCAGCTGGATCTTTGCTAAGCTCACAGCAAAAATAAGATACTTCATCACAAAACTTTCCCGACATGCTTATGTCTGCAGAAATGCCTTGGAAAGTCTCTGTAGAACCTGCATCGAGGTCCTGGTCTTTTTGAGAAGGCTTCAGAATATCATCACTAAGTACTTCTACTGCAACAGCACCATCTGAATAAAGACTGGTGTAACATTTCAGCTCCCATAAATCATCTCCTTCAATGTCATCACTGTTTCCTGATGAAGTGATATCAACACTAAAGTCAATTGGATTTGATGGTTCACCCTCTTTTAATTCTCCACCTCCGTCAACCTTGATATCTGTGTCTGTTATTGTGGTTTCTTTGGTGTCTAAAACAACAACAAAAATGAAAACATATGAGGTCATATTTTATTATCGTGTACTTTGAAAACAACTTCAACTTTTTCACAAAATCAACTACATGATTCTGCAATAAAGAAAAAAGTTTGAGTTCTATTCACCAAGTCCATAAATTGCATTGTTACCTCTGACACTAAATCCAAGAGGGCAATGTTCTTCCTGCCTATACTTCCTTGCAAGTAGAGAAATTTGGGATATTTGTCTGAAGCCATGTATGTGTTGTGACTTCAGAAAACACTGATGACTGGTGGATACCTGACAAAAGCTTTGCTGAGCTACTAGTATTTCTTGATGCAAAATGAAGTTACATGAATGTGTAAATTTATGAACATAGGTTGAACCTTTGTACACATGATTTATGCAAGTAGTTATAATATTTGTGTTGTTAGTTTTCACAAAACATTTGATTTTGGACATGCGTCTCAACAAAAAGAGCAAAATTTTTTCATTAAAGAAAATGTTATACATGAAAGCAGACAAGATTGAACAGAGTGATCCCTAATCTGTTATCCACCTAGATCTAGTCACGATGTGTATTGTTTACTAACACTTTATTCTTTCCTCCAACAGTCCATTCCCATTTGGTTTAATATTCATTTTAAGAGTTTGACCAAATCAGCTTAAAGAGGAATTGTTTAGTACTGTGACATTTATACCTTTCTTAGACATCACTTTGCATGTAGGATATTCTATTTTACTATGTGTCTAAATCTTGTCTGAGCAGTGTGTACATTCTTTTATAAAAGGTTGGTACTGATAAAGTGCCCTTACCTTCGATACAATCGATTTCACTACATGTTCTCAGTTTGCTATCATCAGGTACTCCAGCTAGCTCAAAGTCAGCTGTACTGGCAGGACTCTTACTCAATTCAGCACATATATACTTTGGTTTCTCACAGTCCTTCCCCGTCAAATCAAAGTTAGCTTCAGTATCAGGGAAGATAAGTTCATCACCGGCATCAACAGCTAAGTCTTTCTGTTCTGGAGTCAGAACATCTCGGTTCTCTGAGATGCGTGGCCCATCACCTTTGGGATCCTCACTCACCCAGGTATCCAGATTCCAGAGGTCTGTACCTGGGGGCACTGGATCAGCATTTGGATCAGTTTTAAAAACAGCATCAAATGTAACAGGATTGTCTGGACTATCCTCATTGATTGGGTCTGTAGGGTCGACACTAGAATCAGTTACTTGTACTTTGGGTTCTGAAAACAAATAAAAGTCACGTGTTAGTAAAACATAGTAGTCAATAGTTCTTGTTACATAGCATAAGAGTTGTAACAAGTGACCTTTGACCTGTGCAGGGCACCTAGTAACAGTAAAGCCAGCAAATGGTCAGTTTAATAACTTTTTAAACTATTGTTTTTGTCTCTTTCAGGATGTTTTCAAAGTAAACAGTATACTTCAGGGTGATTACTTAGTGATGTGAGTCTAATAAAATAATTCACAGATAATCTACAAATTAATATCACATTTAAATATTGTTTGACCCTTCCATATTAAACCCCTATCCCAACCCCCATACACAACACATCACACTGAACCCTATCCCAACCTTACATAAACAACACAGAACCCAAACCCACCCCCACCCCCATGCACATTACATTGAACTCCTATCCCAACCCCATACACAACACTGAACCCAAACCCACGCTCACACACACCACACTGAACTCCTATCCCAACCCCGTACACAACACTGAACCCAAACCCACACAAATGCATCACATTGAACTCCTATCCCAACCTTACATACACAACATTGAACCCCAACCAAACAACCCTTCCCACTCCCACAATGTCCCAAACACACTATATTGCACCCCATCCCATCCTAATGCACGTCATATTGAAACCCCCAACAGATATACACACGCACACACAAACATGCACACAAACTTGCACACACACACACACACACACACACACACACACACACACACACACACACACACACACACACACACATACACACAGACTTTTACTTACTTGTACAAGGTACTGGAGCACAACCAGTCATTACACCATCATCAGGTTTGCCAGTCAATGTGAACTCTCGACTAGGCTTGTCACCTTTAGATAGGGTCAAGCATACAAATGGAATCTCTTCACACTTGATACCAGTCAGGTCTAGGTTGGTTGATACAGGTGAGAATGACAATGGCTTGCCACCAGCCAATGGTTGATCAGGTTGTACATCAGTCAGTACTTGGTCTCCCAATGGAATACTATCGCCACTGCCATCTGCTTTATTGTTGCCATGGACACTAAGCTTCCACAAGTCTTCACCAAATATTGATGAGCCCTCATCATCAGTACCATAGTCTATGTCTAAGCTGATTGGGTTTAGGGGACTGTTCTCTTTCAGTTTGGCATCACTTGGTACACTGATACTGTTGTCAGTGATTATCACACCTGAACAAAAAAGACAGCACATCTCAATTAGTTCAGATTCACATACATTAGTTATGACACATTAGTTTTACTGGAAATGGTATTAACTGCAGGTAAATGGTCCCTCAGTACATCTTTTTATAACACTCAAAATCACATCTGAAAATCTATTACAATGACCATATGCATCCCTTACACAACTCTTTTGATAAGCTCCCATCTGGACACCATTACAGAATGCCTCTTGCAAGGAAAACCTCTTCAAAAAACCATTCGTGCAACAAGTTGTGTCTATTTTAAACTCATTGTAAAGACCATTTTAAACTCACAGAATTGTATATTGTACTTGTGTAAATTGTTTTGTAAATTGTATTTTGAGCCTAAAGACAAATTTCCGCATTCATATACAGATAATAAAGTTACTGAATTGAATCAAATTGAACAGTAATTTGAGGCCAGCAATTAAAACATTGTGTTGTAAATAATCATTATCCTTTGTAATAATTTCAATTGTGATATTACATTCTACCTATTTTCTACCCAGTATCCAACCCACTGTCACTTTCTACCCAATCTCTACCCAGTATCCAACCCATTGTCACTTTCTACCCATTTTCTACCCAGCATCCAACCCACTGTCACTTTCATTCCATTCTCTACCCCGTATCCAAACCATTGTCACTTTCTACCCATTCTCTACCCAGTATCCAACAACTGTGCACTTTCTACCCAATCTCTACCCAGGATAAAATCCACTGCTCATTGCATTACATAAACTTCAGTAAAGCAAAGAAAGAGACTCACCATTACATGGTAAGGGTGCACAGGCTATTGTTGCATCTTCCGGTTCAGCATCTAACTTGAACTTTGGTTTTGACTTTGGGTCTTTGAGTATCTCAACACACAAATAAGGGGTATCAGAACACACTTGATCCTGCATATTGATAGTATGCATCACATCTAAAAATGTTATCGGTGAGCCAATTGTCACAGGTGTGTTCACTTGGTCAGGCATTAATACATTTCTTACATATGACGATTTTTTCCCTTTACCCTTCGGGCTCTTACTATGCCAGGCATTGAGTCTCCAGAGTTTTGTACCGGTTATACTTGTTGTAGTATCATCATATAATGCAGTCACATCGAAGTTGACTTTGTTCTTGTTCAGGCCTTCGATTGTTTTAGTGTCAGGTGCTAAATCAATTTCTGTGTTCGTAATTACAACACCTAAAAAGCAAAGACCACATATCAAGATATGGCATGAAAAGAAACTAGCCATAACATGTTTAGTAATCAATCTGGCTGAGTATAATAGAACCTACTTTCATGCCAGAGAATAGTCTATAAGGTATGCCATGATGGGACGCCCTCACACATCAGTCAACCTAGTCTAGGTTACCGAGCCTCTCTGCTGGGGGCAATAGGCTGGGTAACCAAGACTACGGTAAATTCAACCCAACCAGGGAGAGGAGGCCTGTGAGGGCGGAATGACACGACATATCTTATAGTCTAGCTGGAGAAGAACTGAAGTTCAATTTTTTCACCCAATCCTTATTACAATGGATTTTGAAATAGATTGAATTAAACAGTTTGAATAAGGCAACATTAAAAGTATTTGGGTATGGGATCTGATGCTAGCCAAGGCAGAGAGTGATTCTTCATCTGTTTTATATTCATCCACCTCAGCTCACCATTTGTTTTGTGTTCATCAACTTTAGCCCTCTCACAGCCCACCTACCACCAGTACCCTCCACACATTATTTAATGTTTACCTATTACCAAACAGTGTCCCATATTTTCCTTAAAATCCCATATTTTCCTTAAAATCCACCGAGGCGTTCCTCTGAAAACAGTGAATGCTTACTTCCTAAGTTATTGTTCCCTAATGGTCCATTACTAATCGGCATCTACTTAGTAATACTTTGAAGGAAGCCTAGCTCATTGACAAGAACAATGCCCTTATTTCACCTTTCTAAATTTTAGTGAAACAGTTCAGTCACATTCAATTACATCTTAAAAAAAAAAAATAGTCCCCAGTAAATTCATGTCAAAGGCATTTGATAAAACTAGACTCGCGGATTTTGTGTACCTTAAAGTTAACAAACAATCCCATTCTTAGCCACTGAGTATTTATACCCGGTTTCCAACTTGCAACTTTCAACTTCCCACAATGCACAAGACAGGAATATAAAAGACCCCCTAACTTCATCACTTTAAGGTATCTTAACCATAGTGTTGCAACAAAAGTTACTTCAGTACATCTGTGTATTTATACTATGTAAAAGTGTCCCTCAGAAAGAAAACTTTTCGAAAAACATTACTATGGCCTGTAATAAAATGCCTTTTCATCAAATTGTTAAAAACAGTCTGTAACATTGTCACAAGAAAGTGGAATGTATATGGGAGAAAGTATACAATAAAGGGAAATTCAAAAATTACAAATCTAGAGAGCAAAATGGATAAAAAGGGTGAAAAAACAGGATGGAGAAGCAAAATTTAAGAATGGCAAGGGAAGATATCATTTGGTTCAGTTTTTTCTCACCTGACAATTCAAAATGGGCTATCACTCGTGTTTAACTGACGGAATCATTCAACAAAGTTCATTTTTATCAAGACTATTTTGGTTCTTTCCTATAGACTTTATTTATTAAACAAAATTCTTGCTTCCCTGTAACTTTTCAGCACATTTCATCATTATTTTACACTTGAATCATGCAAATAACATTAAGTTCTAAGAAAATTCAAATTATGCATTTTACCTGCCAACAAAAAACTACTTTTCTGCAATTTTTTTAAACATCTCAATTTTATTTTACATTGGAAACAAAGAAATGTTCTTTAACTATAAATTAGTATCCAAATTTCGATTAAAAATTTGATAACTACACAATAATTCAAATTAGAAAATATTCTAGCCCTTCACAGTGTTGTTCAGTAGAAGGGGGAAGGGGTAAATGAAGAACACATCACCAAGAAATATCCACCAATGCCTACTTTTCACTTCCGTGACAACTTAAGTATAATTTTGTCAAAATAATAGCAAAAAATAGAGAAACTTGCACTGTCTTTGAAGACCAAGTGAGTATCTACTCAAAAAAGATCAAAATTCAGCAAATGCGTAAAAACTAGTCTCTGAGCAAAAGTTTGGGAAAAAATTGAAAATACTTAAATTTTGCTTTTAAAAATTAAGATTAAAGAGCATAAAAAGATGAAAATGGGGAAAGTAAAAAAAAAAAGAGAAAAAGAGGAAAAACAAGGATTGTATACTCACGTGGTGTACATTTAGTACAACATTCTCCTTTTGGTTTATACTTATCAGGGCAGGTGAGGAATGGACATGTTATGCTGACACAAATGGTTTTACTTCCTTTGCATTCACAGTCTTCACATTCATTTTTTGACCATGTATCACCTTCAACATATACCTTTCCTTCAAACAGGCATACTGTGGAATGATATGTGGCGAACAACTCACCTTTAAAAATAGCTCTCAAAAAAGTAGTCAAAACACTTTAGAGTGTTCTTCATACCTATTTACAAAATCATAAATTTTTACCCCCTCGTCCAACCCCAAGCACCCAAAAATATATAGTTTTAGATTAAACACCACTTTCTTTCTTTTTTCAAAATCACAAATTCATTTCATAAAAGAATATATGTTAATAAAAGTCTTAGAAAATAATTTCCATTTAAATAATTCTTGAAAAGTTATGGCTATTTTGTTGTCATTGTCAATGGAGTGTTGTTACAAGACTTCTAACTATTCTGTGATAATTGTGACAAGATTTTTATTTCCAAAATATTATTACACTTGAATTTATTCTTCAAATGTAATAAATTTGAATGTTATTTAAATTACATAATTACATATGCAAATATCATAATTTCCATCATGTCATGTGATTGTGATAATTTGCATAATTTTGCAAAGAAAATGATGGATTCCACTTATTCTAACAATCAGTGCATTCACATTTTTTTTTCAATTGCATATAAACTTTCAAATTAATTACCATCATTATTTGCATATTAGTTATCACAGGTGGCGTGTCCAAATTGAGTGTAATATTAAACGTACCGACTATACTTAACAAAAATGTATAGTATATCACTACATCTTTAATATACTAGTTTAATATACAACCTCATATTTCTTATGAATATTAAGAATTATGAATATCAATGTGTTGTAAAATTTATTTTAACCCTATGATTTGTATAGTCATCACATCACTTGCCTTTCACAATATTCACACTACTGCACATTGCAACAAGTAGTTTTGTTAACATGTGTGCAAGCGTTTACCAGCTGCAGTCCTCTACCGATATAGCGTTGTTGTTGACACCAGGGGTTCACAAAGGCATAACTTTTAATACCCACATTATATATATATAGTCAACATTTACGTAATTAATATTTATTACATTGTATTAAGAAGAATAAATAGTGAGTACTAATGTTCGGCAACCTGATGGATTATTATCATAAAAGTTTTTTGGAACATAATTTTCATTCGATCATATTCCTTTCTGTACTTCCACAAGTTTCTTTTTAATTCATTATCACACATTAGAAATCTTTCTGGGAATATTCAGGTTTACATTTCTGAAGATAAATGATAAAAATCTACACCTTGAAGTTGAGTTTAATGCTGGACAGTGCACATAAAGTCGATGAAATTAATCAATGAGTATTTTCCCACATTCTGCAGATTAATTTCTTGTTAAAGTTCATCACATCTAAGACTTTGTACGCAACTACTAAAATGCAAATTAAAAATGCGAGACCAGTGAAACAGCCAATGAAATTGCTTTATTTCTGATTTAGCAGAAGAAAAACAAACAAACAAACAAGTACATTACCTTATATGGAATGTAAAGACAACCCCAAAACAGAAAAGAGTCGATCTTCTATCGAAACCGATCTGGGCACATTTCAAGTAAACATTTGGAAGCTGAAAACAGCCTGGCTGAAGGTTGTTGTACACTATGTAAAGGAGGTAGCAGGGAAGCTATAGTGGGGAAGGCAAAAATTGATGGGGAAAAAAGGAAGAGCCATGCGGGAGTGATGTACACTTCTGTCATCTCCACCGGTATTGACTCTTGTTGGCTGAGAAACATTCTCTATCGTTAAATGTGACCATCCAACACACGGAACTCACTTGCTCACAAGGGCCGATTCTGTTATGTCATATATGTCAAAAGAGATGCCATGTAATATATATATATATGCAATGTCATGTCAAATACATTATTGGTCTGTGTAAGTGAAAAGTGTGAAAAAACTAAAAGGCCATGAAAGGGTTCAAAGGTCAATTGGTAATGATTGTAATTATTACATCGCCAGTTTGCAGGACTCCTGCACATGAAGGAACTCACAAATGAATGGATCAAATACATGACACATGACTGCTAATTGTATATATGAACTGGAGGGATTACAAATAACCAGATTCTGCATGAGATAAATGAAATACAATGAACACTGACACATACTAACTGGATACATTAAGACCTGTTGAAAGATCAAAACACATAAAACGCATCACAATTTTGAACAACTGTACTGTACACACAACACAACACAATACAACACAGACTTTATATAAAACAGCATGCAAACACATGACGCAATTTTTTAAGTTTCCTGAAACACAAACACACTGGGTGCTTGCACTCATCATTTTACAAATGTCATGAAACTTTTAAAATGCTTATTGTAAATGCCTTGCTTGTCATGCATCATAGCAAGGTCTTGATTGGGATTAACAAAACAATGCCTTCAGGCAAAATTATGCTTATTTCATTAAAAAAATTAGATGCATTACAAGGTGAACTAACCGTGATAATGGACATGAGGTATGGAGTGTGTTACATTGAAGGGACATTTCATATCACAAAACTTGTATCATAAGTTGGGAAAAAGCTATATATATAATACAATATATATATTTATATTCATACAAATTATACTTTAATATCAAATGTGTTGAGTGAAAGTGTTGAAAAGGTTTCTCAGCCAACATAAAGCCTTGCGGAGCTCAGGTGCATATCCCAGTGCAAACACCCAATGCTGGTAATGGGGCATAGCCAGGGGATGAAGCGGAACAGCCAGCCCACTTGCTCCTGCAACTAGACATGCATCCATTAATTAATCAGATAAATATAAAATAAAATAAAATTGCTGCTGTGCAGAATACGCAACTATGCAAAATAGACCATCTGGATGAAATCAAAATAAGTGAAAATAAAACAAAATATTAACATGCATTCTGAAAGAAAACAAAGCTCCAGAAGGGCGGGCAGCAGCAGCGGCGGCGGCATGGGGCTATCAGCTTACTGTTGGCACTGGTAGATTAAGACTGTAAACACTCATAAATGTCAGGGAATGTGGGTAAAAATGGTTTACTCTCTCCCCATTTGTTCATATCATAAATTTATCATATGTTCTCCCCCTACCATCAGTATCAACATATTACCTTTCAGAAAGTGAATATTATGTTTCAGTGAGTGATGCAAAAATGGAGTCTGAACTAAAAGAATGAGTGCAAGTGAAAATTGGAACACTGTGCAATATCACATTCTTGTGTTTCAAATGAAGCCTTGGAACTCAATGAATAAAATGTTTCAATAAGAATAACAATGTTCTGGAACATTCGGTAGGGTACGTCAGCTGTGTAACAATCCTGTGGTCTCTTCAAGTGTATGAAGTGTACGTCACAGCTTATATTTACAATACAGACACAGGCAATATGATGCTATTTTTATCCATCGTACATATTTTTTTCAATAGACAAATAGTTTATAAGTGTTTACAACTATATCTACCATTTATGTACGGGGCATACTGTTACAAGCGAAGCATACAAATATCTAAACGAAAAAAACATAACTTTAACAAAACAAACACTACATGCAAAAGCAAATCACATGCAACTAACAAAACAAGCAAAAACCTTTATCTACATACAACCTTTTGCCAATTTATGAAGAACTTGGGGAATATTTTCATTCACTTAGGGAGTTGTTTTCAAAGTATAGTGCCACCATCACTGCAAAATTCATTGATTCTATTGGTTGAATTTTTCACATGACAACTTTGAGCCAATGACAACTGGTCTAATTTGCATAAAGTATAGCTTTACAAACAAATAATGAGTCTACGTAATCTTGCAAGCAGCTCATGAAATTAAAGTTATGAGTTTGGTAATTTAGTCCACCACTGTTGACGATTACAAAAAAATCTTGTTCAGTTTCCTTATTAAAATTATATAGCTAAACAAAATACAAATTACTTTTTAAAAGACAATATTTCTGTGCAGTATGAGCAGTTACTGGTGACACTATAGCTTTGGGAAGTTCAGTGCCAAGGGTAATTTTGTGAATTGACAGGTATGAATTGCAGTTGTTTGTCACTTTTAGATTTACAATTAGTGAAATGTGAGCGGTGTTAGCTGATAGTGATCTTTAAGATAAGCAGTAGGTTGGTGTATGTAAGCCACTAATGTGCTTAATATACATTTAAATACTGATGTGTTAGTATAGAAATGATCTGATTTTCTACTTGTGTGTAGACAATTACAATATCCAGAGGCTGAAAGACATGGTGCAACTTCTAGGACATTACATGTAAAATATGCAAAGTTGAGACAGCATAGAATGCTAAAATGAAGATTTGTTGCCTAGTTAGGTTTCAGTTTATTGCTACAAAGTAGCTTTCATCCTGATCATGTGGACATCCTCAGTTTCTTACAGCCATAAGTCAGTTGCTAACCAAGAAACTCGACTATCTTCTTGACAACTGTGTTTGTCAGAACATTATCAGGCCAGTATGTTAAGCCTGATCAAAGCCAAGTCTTTGTGGTTATCAAGTGCCTAATGCTGGATCACATGACTGCATTTTAGTTTTTATAATGTCCTCCTAAGATTACAGCTACATTCTATGTGTAACTTAAAACCTGAAACCAACAAGGCAACTATCTTCACACAGAAATAGCAATCAGGGAATTAATTTCTTTAGTTAGTAAGTTGATAATATTTAGAGTGCTGTGTAGCTCATTCATATTATCAAATATGGATGAGTAAATCTCTACTGAGCATGCTAATTCAAATATCTCAGTAATTTGGAAAGACATCTTAGTACATTTCATATCAAAGAACAGAAGAGTTGAGACGTTTTTTTAAAGAGTCATGCACACACAGAGAAAAAAAGTTTTTATTTTTTCCTTAATCAACCTGTTATTATCTTTTATTATAATTATATGCATCCAGTTATTCTATGTTTTCATTTTTATCTTAATGATAGAAACAAAGATTTTTTTATTTTAGTTAAAAAAAAATTAACAGAATTATAACCATGCATGACAAACCGATACACATCAAACATCAAATTTAGAGGAAACCAAAACAAACAAACAAACAAACAAATGAAATAATATGTAGAACTAAGAAAGAAAGGTTTCTCTTGTCTCAGAGACATTTTTAAGTACAAAGGCAAGTCACTTTTTTTGTGATTGTCTTCAAGTTGAATAACCATCATAGATATTGAGTTATCTTGCTCAATATAAAAATATTGCCAAAGATATCAATAGTAATGACAGAAACAAGACCACTTTTCTATCTTAGCCTATTTTCTATACCATACATGCTACTATGTGTGTTGTTTATGGTGTGATGTATGTGTTGTTACAGCTGGCATAGATTCCACAAAGATACATCAATATTCAAGATGAAGTTAAGTATTTCGACTAAACAAATTATAAATCATATGGGGGTGGAGGTGGAGTAAAGTGTTCATATGACTACCAATCTACCATGTTCCAAATAACAACTCTAGATGTTCTGCGATGATAGTCGTAAACATCCTAAAACTCTCTCTCAGTCTGACAAATACCAAGTATGTGTTCTTTGATAATATACATAAAGCCTATAAGCCTTATCATGGCTGTATTCCTATCTCAAGAAACTCACAGCTAGACAGCTTCTTCAGAAACCAAAGTGTTTCTTGAAACATTATTACATAATAATGCCAAGACAAGTCCCTGGGCTAATATGCATACAGGTGCATTGTAAAACAATACCAAAAGTACAGTCATTGAATTTCACATTAACCATGCAAACTTTGACCACACACAAACTATAGTACTTTATATACCATTTTGATTTCAAACAACCATGACGTCTTCTAAAAGGGTCTACCTGTCTTGTGTTCTGTGTTCTTGTTTGAAAAGTCAAACTACCCGAAAACTAGCCAGGCGAAAAATTGAATGCCCAAAGTTAGAAAGTCCCACCAGACAAACTACAGCAGACACAGGAAATATTATCTGTCTAACAGACAGTACCATTCAGACTTTTCTATGAACTA
The DNA here is from genome assembly GCF_964340395.1 of Glandiceps talaboti. Taxonomy (NCBI): domain Eukaryota; kingdom Metazoa; phylum Hemichordata; class Enteropneusta; family Spengelidae; genus Glandiceps; species Glandiceps talaboti. The sequence continues at coordinate 506,773 of NC_135564.1, read as the reverse complement.
TGCGACTGTCTGTAAATAACCTCTGTGGATTGCTACAGGCACACAATAGTCTGGTTTCCTTTCTACATTTACCATATTCCGTAAAAAAAGTTGTGTCAACCACAAACCAGACATAGCAGGAAGGAAAGACCCTTCCCAGCCTTGCAAAGAATTCAGGCACAAATCAGAAGCATATGCCCATGATTGCCTAATTGTAAAGTCTACATAAGTGCACTCCTAGTCTGGGTGCCAACTGTGGTGTGAGTGAAGGTATAAATCATAACGATATACTGTACAGGAACTAGACTAGTACACTCCAGACATGCTAAACACTTCTCTAAACCTTTGTCTCTATCTGCCCTTTGTGGAATGCCGGGTCACTTAGGAGAGCTGTGGTACAAAGTACCCTCAATGCTACAGCTAAGAGCAAATAATGCAGACAAAGAAATGCTCCTATTTTAGCATTCTTACGATGTCTCACTGACACATGGTTCCCTCATCTCAATCCATCAAATCAGATATAGAAGATCTGAGTCCACTGAAGAAGTCAAATAACACTAGATGAAATATTTGGACAAGATAACATTTCCTTCATATGATAAAATAACCTTTATCTAAATCAGAAGGTGCTTTCACTAAGTAGAAGTAAAACATAATTTTAATAGCTATATGCTCCACTTTGTGATATAAGCTATGAGTCTATACTGCCCTCCCCACCCCACCCACCTAAAACTTTCCTGAAGCCATGAAAAGACTGCATGTGTCATCATAAACATCTGAACTAAATGGTATACCTAGATTTTTTTTTTCTTTCTAGCTGCCCAACTGTCTATATCTGCATGGATAAAGCACATCTTTAAAATCTTTTACTCTCTCAAAACAGTATTTTTAGAAATCTGTATAAGTTTTGATAAATGAAAGGCTTTATTCAAACCTCGAGGTGTTTTGCTGTTTATGAAAGCACATCCTTCCTCTGTCATCTATGAGACTTAGCTGAGATTTTTCAGTTCTCATTGGTAAAGTTTACTGGCATACAAACCATTCATAACAAATACAATGTGATGAATTCTTAAGATTAATGACCATACCTTGACAATAACTTTAAGTGGTTCAATGTCTACCGTGTTTATCATAATTCAGTCAACGTGTGTACGCTTTAAGAATTTGTAATTCATCAACTTCCGGTAAATTGTTCAGTACCATATAATGGTGTATAAAGACATCTTTCTCAGCCACTTCAATGCTTGTTCATCCCACTTTCCTGTACATTGTCTGATTACAATATAAAGCAGCTGTTATCTCCAGCGATAAAAAAACACACTGTCGAGTTCTGCTACTACCAGCATTAACCTGCTCTATCATGAACCTATGATTATGAATATTCACCATGAAACTATCTCATAAACATACCATTTGAACAGACCTGAATAATCATTGCCATATCAGTTGCCAAGTGAAATAATTTGGATATATTAATCACAATAACAATGAAAAAAGTTTTGACAAAAATCTGTTTGGGTGAATAAATTCTTTCCTCTACAAAGAAAACGAGGATCAAATTGTCTAATAAAAGAATTTAATTACACAAATTGAAGTTTCTGTCTTAAAAAATGAAGGTATCTGGGGTTAAACTGATGCCATTGAAAGACAGTAAAGTATACATCTACAAACGTAGCAATATTTCAAAGTAGAAAGATGAGGGTCAATACTGTCACATAGTTGGGATCATGGAATGTTTATGGTAATACTCAGTAACCAAGTTAGGGCCCATCTGTTCTTTAACTTATTCTGAACCCCAAACCTTTCACTGCATTTCTGTTTACTATCTGTCACCAACAAGCCATCGGCCTACATCGGCTGACAAGACTACATCCAATGACTACATCCAATGACGTACTAGTGTCAAAACATGACATGAAAAATGTATAAGTTAATAATGGTATCTGGCACCCTGGAAGGCTGATATGAGCTACTGAAAATGTCTCCCCCATGGTTAACATTCACATACAACATCCAGTTGACAAAGATGTTTCCATTCAGTTGAGGCCGTTACACAAGGTTGGACCACAAGTCAGAAGCTGTCTAATTTTGCAAGGAAAAAGTGATGGAGTGAAAATATTTGCAAGAACCTAAAGCACCACAATCTCTTTGAACTATTGGCAGCAATTCTTATTTCCTAATCACTTCTATTTTCAAATATGTGGATTGATGAATTTACAGAAAGTAACACTTCCAATGCATTGTCACTACAAAGTCCTTAACACTACAGGAGGTAGGTGCCTTACTTGTATTTATGACTTAATATATGGCTGGTTTTCTTTTATTATCTCAATAAATCTTTACATACATAACTAGTATATACCCTGTGTTTACATTGTACATGTTCTTGAAATTTAATCTCTGTTGAAAGTATAGGGTTGACCAGTGTATCCTGCTACCATTGCTAACAGTTCACTGGAGACCTTAGACATAGTCCAAGTACAAGAACTTCTAAAGGCAGCATCTTCGTGATGTTACCAAGGTGATTGCTTTTTGTTGTTGTAAGGTCATTTGTAGAACTTGAAGGGATGAACTTGAAGGGAAGGCCAGGCTAGTAGTGGTGTGTATTTATTCTTTGACGGCCACTATCGGAGTTATTATAGATATCCTCCTTTACTTTAATGTCTTTTCCTTGTCATCTTATGAATGAGTTTGAACAAAAGTAGATAGTATCATTGTAGTTGGAAATTCATTACCTGACGTCCTACATTTCTATTGTGATGTGCAGGGTCTATCAAATGAGTTATATAGTTTCCAACTTGTCCCTGTAGTCAAATATCCTGCATGATCATAGTCTGACTCCAAATCAAAATTCTAGCTCCGCAGACTGCCACTTCCACATGTTGACCAACTGCTTCGTTTAGTCATACAAGTCATGTATCACAATACCCTGTATTAAGTTAATATCAATGTTTCCTATATCATTATTTTCTCTGCAAATTGAACTTTCTGAACTTAAAATACTCCCCTTTCTTGAAACCAGAGATCTGTACCCTGTACTTAAAAATAGGGTTGGGGGGCTGGGGGGTTGGGGGGTTGGGTGAGGGCTGTACATTATGATCTTTCCGCCTCACATCCTAAAGATCATAAGTCAGGTCACTCTTCTATCAGGCATTCTCTACTACAACACAAAAGTTCTTCATTTGGTCTATTAAACCCTGTCTGGAGGTTAACTTTTACTCTAGAATGTCTTTCGGAAGTGTTTGAAAGTTTCACCCAAAGGCTTTTATCAGCTGTTACTACTTGTATATACTAGTAAAGTACACCACAAGAATTGACTACATAAAATTTAGACAACCTGACTATTTATCACTGACTTGACACCACAAACACAAAGAAGATAAGGGAAGACATAACAAATTAATGGTACCAATCTGTCCTTCAGTTCATATAGCCAACAGTACAGACACCTAGGTCACACCTTAAGGCATATCATTGGTGTTTCCTTCAAACTTCAACAGTTTTCAAAGCCTTTCTTGTATTGATAAAGGAGATTGGTATTACCGTGGGGACTTGGCAAACTTTTAACAGCTTGAAAGATATATGAAAAGTATTTTTGTACACACATGTAATTAAACCAATTACTGGTATATTGTAATTGCTTACTTAGGTTCAGAGCTTTGATACTTCACCTGGATAACCATTCATTTCTAAAGACACACATATGATCTTAACTACATTATTCTTTACTTGCTAACTTTAGACATTTTCTAACCCTCCTCCCACCCCCCACCACCACCCCCCTCTAAGATTATCTTGCCCTCAGTTTTCGGATTACAGTATAAATGAGTTTCTAAAGACCCACAAATTCTGACTTCACTTTCCCTACATGCACTACCAAAGACAGTTTCTAATACCCCAAGCGGATTCTAAGATTTTCTGTGGGAGTTTTACTATTATAGACAGTTTCTAAACCTCCATACAGATTCTAAGATTTTCTGTGGAGGTTTACCATTACAGTTTCTAAACCCCCACTTATGTAGATATTGCTTTATTGCACCTATTAAAGCTTACTTACTTGACTACCTTCAACAGTTTCTAAATATGCAAAATGACTAAAGATCCAGTACTTTAAATATCTATCATCCTACCACAAGCAGTTTGTGTATACCTTCACACATAGGCCAACTGAGATCGTTTTACCTCACATAGACTTTAACCAGTTCCAGAAGTTCGACATTTCAGATGCACACACTGTAAGGAATGAGAGATGACCTTTGACCTTCAACCAAACAGCACGTAGAGTAGAAGGTCACATCGCATCTTACAACGGGCCAGTCCATGATTTCACTGCCAATTCTTAGCTAAAGCTTTCATCCATCATAAATAAAATAGTAAATCCTAATTCTTTTCAAGTAAGAAACGACTTTGAGAGTATCAGACATCTGTCTATGTTATTTAATCTCTGCTTTGGTAACCACTACTATCGGCTAATAAACAAATTTTAAAAAATACTAAACTTTCCATTGTAGTAAAACTGACAACTACATCATAGGACTTCCCTTCTGAGCTGTAAGGTCTGAAAAGTCCTTCCCTTTTTCTTTTCTTTTTCAAACTCTTTTTGTTCAGGTTTATCTTTTTTAAGGGTATCAAGCTTTCCATGTTAACTTTTTATGAAACTTTCAACAACAACAAAAGTTGAAAACTACTTATTTCTATGTATCACAAATAATACTAACAATGATAATTTGTTTTTCATTTTCAAAATTTGATTCTACAGCATACAATCTGTAACATTTTCAGCAAGTAAATTTGTTGAAGAATTCCAGGGGTCAGTAGAGTTGAAAGCTGGAATCACCAGACAGACTTTACGACAGTTATTATCTAGGACAAAGGCCACATCAGTAAGCTATCTGTATGACAGATATAAATAAATCACTTTTAGAAAGTCACTATTACCCTATATTGAAGGCATTAAATCACATAGATAAGAAGCCATGTCACTGCAAATTCTCTTACACAGGTGTTACAGTGAAAGATATGCAAAGGGTGACAATGAAGTCACTGTAAATTCTCTTACAGTGAAAGATAAGTCACAGATGACCAGTAAGTGATGATGTTTAAGGTACATCTTTGACACTTTTGAACTTTAAGAATGAAAATTCTTGAATCAGTCACTTTAGGAATTGACTTTGTAAGTCTAGATTTTGTGAAAACTTTTAGAGCCAGCAGCCAATCAGCATCTTCTTTTGTGGTTATTCATGTTTCTTTTGAGGTAGTCCAGATTGTTACACTCTACTGAATATGGAGATAGTCTATTGTACAACAAAGGGGACAGTAGTGAGACCCAGAAAATTGAGAGAAGTCATAATTAGTGCCCCTAAGTAGATAGCCAGTGCAATGATTCAAAGCAGTGGACTCAAGACAGTATAGTCACTGACATATACTAGTATTATGCTTCTACCAGCTTTTGATTTCTCAACATGGTGACTGGGTTGACAAGGTTAGATATCAATTGAGAAAATATCCAGTGGGGAAGCAAGTTGGGATTTTCTGCTCTCTATAAACCTATTGTTAGTATATCAATTTCCCACAAGAATTACAAAGTGAATGGCAATGGTGACAAATGGTTTAACTAATCATGAAAATCTGTATTTCTTGACAAAGTGGTTTAACAAATAAGAATTGGTAATTCAATATAAATTTATGCATAGCTAGGGGAGACATGAGATCTGTTTATAGAGTTTTCCAGATTACTAGTTATGTAACAGAGACCCCCCACAAATGGGTGCTTATATACATACAATGACTACTTTTAACATAGTAATAATTGGGACTGAGGTAAAACTAATTAAAACTTGGCTTTCCCATTCTCAAGATTGTGTAAGCAACCAAGAAGAGTGAAAATGAGCTGAATGAAGAAAAGGATAAAAAGTCACAATCATGACACTTTATGTTTATGACAAAGAATTCCTTGAATGACATTGTATTTTCATTCACTGAGACAATTGACAGCCACTCAACTTATTTATACCTTAACCACTGTCTACCCATCTCATGAATGGAATAAGCCTGATACCTATCCATGTGGGAAATGGAATGATCCTGTTATTTATGCATGTGGAGCATGAATGATAATGTATGAAAAACAAGTCCCTGTCTTTGGTTATCTCTCCTCTTTAATCTCCTCCCCTGAGAAAAAGACCAACAGCAAATAAAGTGAACTTCCCTGCAGCTATGAGAAGAGTATAAGTTAAAAGAGGTAGCAATTCACAAACTGTGTGAATAACAAAGCATCAGAGTTAAGCTAAATCTGCAACCACGTTTGGAAACTATATCATCACATACCCTTTCGGGAAAGTGCATCTGTGCATTAAAAATCCAAAATAGCTCAAAATCAACAGAGTCACGTTGCAGAGTAATCCAGTAGATTTTGAAATTGTCAACCTCAACCTCGATCTCCCACTGGCCTCTCTCTGTTAACAGGCTGGCCACATTAATCAGAATATTTGACATACTGGAAACGGCTTTCACTGCCAAGAAATTTGACCCCATTGACAATCCAACTTTAAGGCATTTGACGAGACCACAGTTTGTCCACTTGATGTGAAAATATGATACCTTGAAAGTTACTGAAGCAGAGAGTGAGCCTGCCATGTTGGCAGACATACCATTCCCCTTGAGCTGCTACGTTCCTTGCCTTGAAGTTGTCCCAGTGTGTGATACTCTCCTCTCAACTTACACATCACAACAACTACAAAGCTATAGCATCTATAAAGGTCAATTAATAAAACTTTGGGAACTACTTTACTAGCAACAATGGAGGAAATTGACATGAGCACTCCAAGAGTAAGAACCCATTGCTCCTCTATTTTCAACAGTAATCATATATTTCTGTATCATTTCTGGAACCTTGCCAGATGTTGGTGAAAATAGATATATGAGATGGTTTGTCAGTTTTGTTGGTATATGTTGTATGTGCAGTTTGAAGTGTACACTATGAAGTGACTATAATTAATCATGCAAGACTTCACAACTTTGCAGAGGTGGAGGGAAAACTCCAAGGGGGAAAAAGACAGATTGAGACTTACCTTGGCCTTGTACACTGATTACTGCTGAAAGACAAAATACGGCTAAAAAGAACAGCCATCTCCTCTGAAGAGGTAAATCCACAAAGCTATACATGGCCGTACCCACGGCCAGTAAATTCTTTGCAATGTGTTGAATCTACAAAGCTTCTGTGCACTGCAGACAAGCCCCAAATCCAGAAAGGCAAGACAAGCTAACACTGACTAGCAGGATTAATAAGGAAAAGTCAGCTGGACATGATTGGCTCTCAGCCAGGCATCACAGTTGACAGCTCATTATACATACTTTGGACCAATCATAGCCAAGTGGGTGGGGCTTGGGCATGGCATTCAATCCTTATAAGGAATGTTGAAATGTAAGAAGATGAAGTATACATGAACCCCTTGACACCAAATTAATTGCTGGTGAAGCCTCCAGACTAATTGTTTTCTGAGGAAATAGGCAGGAATACAGACAATAGACACAGAACACTGGCTAAGGTGGAAATCTATACTGACAGAAAGACAGGTTGCTATGGTGATGGCTGGGTCGGGGTAATAACCTAGGTAGGTTAAATAAAGAGTGTCTACTTCCAGGCCTACATAGAATGCAAAGGAAGGAAACCAACTTATGAAAGCTCACCTTAGTGGTAGCTATGAGACATGCAAATCCTTAATACTTAATAACCCACAACTGTCTACTTTTACTCCAAGTATCGTATTGCAAGACAGCAACCACTGTTCAAAAGATTTCCATTCACAGGCTAACATCTTTCCTTTCATAGTGGTGTGTGACATAGCAGCTGACCTTTCCTTGGGGTGAAGGCTCCTTTTTTTTTTACTCTGATATACCTCTAGTCTAATGCAATCATAGCTAAATTACAGGAATATTTAGGACTAATCAATTGATTCCTTTTTGGAACATTGTATTGCACTTAATATAGATCAGGAACATGAATATTTGACTGTGAGACATAGTTTAGTGTAGTAGATGTGGTATGCTAATGGTATGAGTTGTGACTGTGGGAATCATACAACCTTAGTTGGGATGTCTATAAAGGTCAATGTGACAAACTATACAAAGTAGCGATTGTCCCGGCCAGGCTGTCACAGCAGTCTCTTCCTTAACCACTGACTGGACGGTCAGTCTGGACACACCTTTTTATTATCTGGGTTATTTCCCCTTCTTTCAGAAGTCTGTTTCCCCAAGAACTTCTAACAATAATGTCTCCCTTGCATTCAAATGAGTTGCTCATTTAAATGAGCATACTACATACACATGAATAATGAGGATGTCAGCACAGCAGCACAACTTTCTTAAAAACTAAAAACACTACTTTTCACTTGAAGCAGTCACGCATTGAGAGACAAACTGAGTCTACAGTGTCTAGGATTACAAAGCAAAGCTTTCATTGATTTTCTTGGGAATTCTAAGGAAAGGTAGATTTTGTTGTAAGACTGGTGAAAAGGCTTAATTCTCTGGTAATTAGTCCAACAATTCAACTATAGTACCAAGCACACTTGACCTTCAACAATTAAAGCCACAACCAAGTTAATCTGAGGACAATGGGCTCAATTTTAAACAAAGTTTACTCATTGAAACATATTCACTTTCACCCAAATTTGAATTTTTACAACCTTTTCAGTATTTGTAAAGACTTTTTAATAACCTTCATGATAATCCATTAAATGATCAAAATTGGTGACAGAGGGGTAAAACACTTTTGTTGATTTGGTGGGAAAATCTAGAAGGGTAAAAGTACAGTGAAGACAAGTGAGGGTCAAAGTGTGCATTACTTACTGACCTCTTTAGATGCCCTTTGACCTTTGCTGTTGGTATAGGTGAAGAAACCCTGGGCATATTAATCTATCTACATTTGCATCTTTTCACTGTTCACTATAAAAGGCATTTTGGAAAAATAAAAGTGACATTTTCAGAATCTATCTGAAACTATGTAAACTGCGACTGAGTGCAGCTGCCTTTAATTGGTCCAAGTTTGTTTGTGAGAGTGCAAGGATGTGGAAAAGGATGACATCTTGGAAGTGGTTTCATCATACATGTAACAGGTCATTTACATGTATTACACAGGTAGGAATTCTTTGAGTACATACACCACCCTACAGTAAACTAAGAGTACACAAAAAGGTAGCATAATAAACACTACCAACAACAATTCTTTTCTTAGCAAAACAAATTAGTTGAAGTTCAGCTCTGTTGGGTGATAGTTCAAAGGAATCAGTCATTCTATAGAGATATTACACAGTTTCAAATAAGAACAAAAAATTGACATTGAATTTGAAATGGCCTTCCAAGTTTTATTGAAACGCCAGTTCATGGTAACATCAGTCCATGGGTGTAGGATTGTAATCGACATTTAGCGGGGGACATGTTAAGGGTTAGTGACAAAGAGGTGTTCAAGATAGTGAAAGGTACGCAGTAAATGGGGGGGTCAGCTTGAAGGTCAAAAGTAGGCGTTTTACCTAACCGTGAACAACACGGTAAACTAGCTGTCAACAAAACTCCACTCAAAATGTTTCAAATCAAAAACTATGACTAGCCTTTGCCCTTTCCACAGAGTGGCATCAGGTCAGTAGTTATAAACTCAATATTTACTTGAACAAGAGTCCACAATAAAAAGATTTGAAGGTAAAAATATCCATTTAGATATCATTTTTTTCACTGACTCTATAGATACATGTTACAATTTATGTATAAGAAACTCTGACAGATGTGACAAAGGTTGCAAATATAATTTGTTGATTAGTTCTAATTTGAACATAAACCCTATGGATTGTCAGCATTCTCACAAACCAGAGCTGTTCTTTCTTCCGCGAAACTGCGAAATAATGAGATTGGTGGCACATCTTGGATGGTGCCGCACGAGAGGCTGTGATACGCCTATGGTTGTCGGTTGCCAAGTGGTTAGCTCGAAGTTCGAGGTCCAAAGTGGTACCCACTGTATTTGATTAAAAATTAACAATGTAGAAGGGTGATGTTCAGTTTGACCCTGCCGAACAATGCAGGGTTTTCTCTGGGTACTCTGGTTTCCTCCTGCTTTTCAACACTAGGGTGCTGCTCAGTGGTGACCATTCAACAAATTTACGAATTTATTTGGACGAATAAAGATTCATTATCATTATAGTGTATATGGTAGTAAAGTTTGTTCCAAAATGGAAAAAGGTTAATAGATTCTAATACAGTAATAACAGTATGATGGCATATTTTGCTTTATAATAGTCTGGATGCTATCCCATGGCATTGAATCTCAGGATCTCTCTTCATTGCCACAGATAGCATCTAGAAGCCATTTTTTACTGTAACTGAGTTCATTCATGGTTTGTAGACGGAAAGAGGTCATTGTTGTTTCCTTGTTATATGTCTGTCTATTCAAATCCATTCAAACACAGACCCTATTTCATGTGTGATTCAAATGTCAGTACATGTATTTACAGTTGTCTGCTGTAGGTGATATGAACTAGTAACACAAAGTGATGGGTTGTAGTTTAGTAGCACGGCTGGTCCCGAGTGTTACTTAATATCAAATAAGGACAACAATGTCCAATGTTTATAATATTTTAGATAATGTTTACATGTATGTTTACTGGTAATCATGAGTACAGAATCTATTAATTTCTACCGATTTGGTAGTTGAACTTACCCATATCATGTTTTGTGTTACAGATACACCAGAGTGTATATATGATAGCTTCCATTCATTCACTGGGCATGTCTGAAGGGCTTTTTAACTGGTATGCATTGTGTAGCTTAAAGAAACTCTTGACCCTCTAATGGTTAAAATACAGGCAACCTCAATCCTCAAGTCAGCTGAATTAAACTAAAGATAATCTCTCTTACTCTAAAAAGGCATTTTATATCATTCTGTTGTTTTCTGCTTTGCTTCAAATCATTTCTTTTCAGTGTCCATGTAAAAGAAAAAGTTGTAGTAATGCCATAGAATACACGGGAATGAGAAAATTCTGCTTCTTTAGTGTTGTTGTTCAGTTTGAGTTGAAAAGGACTTTTGTGAATTTCTTGTGATTTACATTGACAAGGGAGTTACAACTTTTAGAACTTTGCCTCCTTGTGTATCAGGGTAACTTTCTGTTACCCTGATACACAAGAATATATAGCTTCACAAACACATGATATCAAATATTGCTTGTGTGTTTGAAGTTCCTAACTTTGTGATTTTGTTATTTTTTTACTTATGGTAGCAAGGTACAGATGCATTTCAACAAATTCTGTTCAAAATAACGTGTTCATGACATGAGACATTGTTTGCTTAAGATCACACTTTTGTGATTTTACTGGGTTTTTTTTGTGTGATGATAAACTAAGTTTGACTTTGAAGACTTTCAAAACTTGTGAATGAAATAAATTCTGTTCAAAATAGTTTCATGAACATATCATTCAGGACATGAAATACCGTTTAAATTCCCAACTTTTGTGATTTTGTACGAAAAACTTAGCAGCACTTCAAATTTTCATTTCCATGTCATCATGAAATTAGGAATAAAAGGAATTACCAAACTAAATGACTTAGTAACTACAGTAGTGGTTAAATGACTTAGTAACTACAGTAGTGGTTAAATGATACCCATGCTGAGTTCTCTGTTAAATGACTTAGTATCTACAGTAGTGGTTAAATGACTTAGTAACTACAGTAGTGGTTAAATGACTTAGTAACTACAGTAGTGGTTAAATGATGTCATGCTGAGTTCTCTGTTAAATGACTTAGTATCTACAGTAGTGGTTAAATGATGTCATGCTGAGTTCTCTGTTAAATGACTTAGTATCTACAGTAGTGGTTAAATGATGTCATGCTGAGTTCTCTGTTAAATGACTTAGTAACTACAGTAGTGGTTAAATGATACCCATGCTGAGTTCTCTGTTAAATGACTTAGTAACTACAGTAGTGGTTAAATGACTTAGTAACTACAGTAGTGGTTAAATGACTTAGTAACTACAGTAGTGGTTAAATGACTTAGTAACTACAGTAGTGGTTAAATGACTTAGTAACTACAGTAGTGGTTAAATGACTTAGTAACTACAGTAGTGGTTAAATGACTTAGTATCTACAGTAGTGGTTAAATGATGTCATGCTGAGTTCTCTGTTAAATGACTTAGTATCTACAGTAGTGGTTAAATGATACCCATGCTGAGTTCTCTGTTAAATGACTTAGTAACTACAGTAGTGGTTAAATGACTTAATAACTACAGTAGTGGTTAAATGACGTAGTAACTACAGTAGTGGTTAAATGACTTAGTAACTACAGTAGTGGTTAAATGACTTAGTAACTACAGTAGTGGTTAAATGACTTAGTAACTACAGTAGTGGTTAAATGACTTAGTAACTACAGTAGTGGTTAAATGACTTAGTAACTACAGTAGTGGTTAAATGATACCCATGCTGAGTTCTCTGTTAAATGACTTAGTAACTACAGTAGTGGTTAAATGACTTAGTATCTACAGTAGTGGTTAAATGACTTAGTAACTACAGTAGTGGTTAAATGATGTCATGCTGAGTTCTCTGTTTGGCCATTTTGATCTCCAGTTACCAATAATGACCAGGTCTGCACTTTCTTCATTGTTCTGAGGCTAACATTCTCTCCCTCTCTCTCAAGTTGTTTTGCATCATTGCCTCCCATTCACATTCTTGGCTACTATCAGACATGTGTCCACTGTAGTTTCATGATTAAATCACCAAGACTCAAGGGGTATGCAAGCAGTGTTGAATACTCTGTTATCTACCTCACATCTCACTCTGGTCCCAATCTGCTCTACATAAGAATGATGGTGGCCATTCATGTGTAAATTTTTGTCATGTTTTCTAGAGCACTTGAATAGTATAGTACTGCTATTCACTGGTATGCATTCTTCAATATTCTCTTTGAAGAGAAATATCACACTTGTATGTCAGTGTTTATGTTACACCATCCACTCTCCTTAATAATGGCAACTTGATTTGCATATCTTAGAAATATAAGGAATCACACCACCTTACCAAGGTTTTACTTCAAGCCAGCAGGAATATATACAGCTTTTCAAAAAGCCAATTATCGTCGTGAGAGATTTGAGTATGTTCTACACCTAGTATGTAACAAGTTAATTTTCTACATGAACACATGGTAATCTTATACTGGAGACAAAATACTAGAGACTTCTGTTTGAAGTAAAGAGCTGTTTCTTTTTCCGAGTATTTGAGCTTTCAAGAACATACCTTTTAGCAATTGTCTGGAGGTAAACGGTCTATTTGCAATGACTTTTGACATTGAAGTTTTGATTTCACAAAGATTTCATGCAACATACATATGCTGCCAGTTGTGAATGGTGGATATCCCAAGTAACCGTGGTTACAGTGGCGTTAATAGTTACATAGGTCAAACATAGAGATATTTAAATAAAAAATTTATGATGTAAACCAGAGAGGAAATTACTAACTTAGCTTGTTTTGGTGGAATGGGTTAGCCAAAAAAAAAAGAAAAAAATGAATTGTTTCTGGTCAGAACACTTTGTCTAAAGTGGTGTTTTTATTTTTTTTTAATTTTTATTCTCAACAAACCTGTCACTCAATCTACTATTTATGGCAGTTACTGTTCTTTTTATTTAGTACTTTAGAGCAAGAGTGTATATGGGGGCAGATGTTATTTGCTTATTCATGATTGGTTCTGTAGTTGTCTTCACTGAAGTAGGGAGGGTATTTAAAAAAGAACAATGTGAGGGTATTTAAGTGATGAGCATACTGACCAGAAACAATAATATTTTTGCCATCAAATAGTGCATTGGTTGGTTGGTTAGTTGCCATCAAAGAGTAGTGCATTGATTGGTTGGTTGGTTGGTTGGCATCAATAATAGCACATGGGTTGGTTAGCATCAAATAATAGCACAGGGGTTGGTTGGTTGGTTGGTTGGTTGGTTGGTTGGTTGGTTGGTTGGTTGGTTGGTTGGTTGGTTGGTTGGTTGGTTGGTTGGTTGGTTGGTTGGTTCGTTGATTGGTTGGTTGGTTGGTTGGTTGGTTGGTTGGTTGGTTGGTTGGTTGGTTGGTTGGTTGGTTGGCCTCAAATAATACATCACTGGTTGGCAACTTGGTCACTGAAACTCAATTTTTGCTTTTGTCTCCTTGTTCTGTGAGAACACTACAACTGATACACTAGTTTTTACATCTGGCCATCCATCACCTTGAGTGTTGGGTGGGTTATGTGCATAGGATGGGTACATCCTTATTGTAAAGGAAATCTACACAGCTACATAGCTCGGTGTTATTTTTATATTGTTTGTACAGAAAGGGCATTTATTTTTAATTACAACATGATGTTTAGACTTCAGGGGCAAGTCATAATGTTAGTTTTTATAGAGCGTTTGCCTACACTGTGCTCAAAACACTTTACAATTATTATTCCTTGCACGAACCTATATCAGTTTAACAGCCCTTTATACTTCCTCAACTCCTGGAAGCATACAATCCATTGCAGCCTATACATATAAGAGCATAGGGTTAAAGCATTCACATTGCAACCTCTATCCTACCAGGTCCCCAATTATACACCTGGGTTGACTGAGACACAATCATTCACAAAACCTGCCCAAGGTCTGCAGCCTTTCAGAAACTAATAGCTGGAGTGAGGGCCAAACCAAACCTCCAACCTGCTGATCAAAGCCAACCAATCTAGCCATTGAACACATAAAGACTCCACATACTCTGGTACATTTGTATAGCAGTAGCATTATTCTTGTGGTCCATATGTTGGTCGACTATGGGCAACTTAAAAAATAAAAGCAACAATGGCGTAATGATTATGTGGTCTTGTTTTTGCTAGACATATTTGCATACATTATTTTGAAGATCTATTCCCATGCCTACCTCCATCCATGGTGTTATATCTGCAATATACACAATCATGTAACGTTGCTATGGGCATGGTCTTGTTGCTAGGCATATCTACATACAATTTTGAAATGTTTGTTCATTTACCTTCCTGTCAACGGTGTTATTTTAGCATTATACGTCATTGTTTTTAAGTGCAAATTTTTTTACCAAAAAATCACAATTTTTGACCCAATATATATCACACACCGATTGTAAGATCATTTTGATTTGAACAATTTCCCAACTAGACACCCAAGGTAATTTACCCATCAAATATCATGGCAATCGGTCCAGCTGTTTTGACTTTAAGCCAGACAGACAGACAGACAGACAGACAGACAGACAGACAGACAGAACCTTATCAGTTTAGTTGTGCTCATAATCTGATGGATAATTGAATGTCGTAGTCACGGCCCATCTTAGTCCCCCCCCCCACCCCCTCCTTGTCAACATTCCTTAAAACCCCAATTTTGCCATCAGCTATGTGTAACAAAGTTAGCTTGTTGATGGGTATGTAAAATAGTCTGATGGTATTTGAAAGCTCCTTGTAAAATGCCAAGACTAAAAGGTACAGTAAGATCAAAAGTCAGACAGGACCTAATAAATCAGATATCCAAACAGCTGAAACTATTTTACATATTGCCCTTTTCAAATCCTGACATGATGGGCAAACTATGTCTGGTCTAGAGTTCACTGAAGACAGCCTACAAACTTGTTGACCCCTTTGTTCATCTCTCTAGACTCTAGTTCTCTTCAAATATATCGGTATACACACATAAAACGTTCCATGTTTACTTTTATAGATATGTTCCTGCTGCCTTTTTCCAAGACATAAGATATATAAAAAGAACACAAATTTAATGACATGGCATAACATTTCAATTTTTAGGCACTTTCAAGATTTCTTATTGTTGCTGCATGCAACAGAAGTTGTAACCAGGAAGGCTGTTTAAGGTAACCCAAAAGGTATAATTGGTACCACTGATGTATTGACAATACATGTCAGTCTTTTTACAACATTCAACAGCGTGGACAAACTTGAAAACAAAGCAGAGAATTGACCCAATTCCAGGGACCAGACAGACAGAACCTATTCTATTTTATCTTGACTTTAATACTCACATCAGTGAGTTGTGACGTAGCCTGTTTTACGGCTTGGTTGAGATGCATCGTTAGTTTGTCACACCTCCTAGCCCTTGTATTTAAGCCTCTTTATAGGAGATAGTACAAAAAATTGACAAATTTATCCAATGATTTCTAATTAGTGCAATGGAACATAGGAAAACATGTTTAACCTGATGGAGAATTGTAATTTTTCTTTTTTTTTCTTTCTTTCTCTCTTATTATTTCTTTGAAGTTATTAGTTGCTATTTTAACATGATATTTTGTATAAATTTGACTTCTATGTAAATGCTGCTCCTAATGTTTTTAGTGAGCCCCTGATATAAAAGGGATGCAGAAAATAAATAAAATAAAATAAAAATAAATATTCTGTGCTTGTAATGATTACATTATCAAAACTGATAATAACAAATTGAAAATCTTCACCCAATAGCCCGGTTGATGACAGCGTGCAGTCCCTTTAACCATGACAACTATAGTCAGACTGCTGTTATTCAAATGAATCAGTCGGTAAACATACAGGCATTACCACTATGTGATGTGGTAATTTACATATGTTTTATGTAAATTTAACTCTATGGGGTCTGGATAACTATGATAATGACTTTAGGGGTGTGGATACATGTGAATTGTTTGACATTTTTCTCAACACAAGTGTAGAATACAAGTGCTAGGAGGTATGACCAGCTAAAGATGTGTGTCAACATTGCAGTAAACAGGCTAGTTGTGACAGTGCACTATTAAACTGGCCTTCTTTTCAGTCTTTTCTCTGACTACGTAACTCTCTCAATTATATATCACATCATTTTTAACTCTATACTAACCTGTTTTGAACTTTAAAAATAACTTGTATTTTCTTTGAAATTAGTACTCAGGAAAATGTACCTGAATTCTCTAGGGGTTCCCAACAGAATTCTGGTACACCATCCAACCTGCCTCTATTGAGGAGTATACATACGGCTTTCTGATAAGTAAACATTCAAAAAATGTATGGAAATATCCCTAGCAACCATGACCACACCCATAGCAACAGCCAAATGGCCGTGTATTTCACAAAGTTAACAGGTATTAATAGACAATAGAAGAAATATTCAAAAGATGTGTAAATTTGCCTAGCAACAAGACCACGCCCATAGCAACAGCCAAGTAATCACGTGTATTGCAAAGATAACAGGAATAGAAAGACAAATGAATAAACATTCAACAAATGTATGCAAATGTGCCTAGCAACAAGACCACGCCCACAGCAACAGCCAAATGATCACGTATATTGCAAAGATAACAGCAGGAATTCATACACAAGACAACAAAAACATTCAAAAATGTATGCAAATATATCTGGCTACATCACCACACCCATAGCAACAGCCAAATGATCACATATATTGCAAAGATAGCAACATGGTTGGATAGGCAACTGGATAGTCATTCAGCAAATGAACACTTATTGTTAGCATGGACTAGCATATGGATAAACATTTTTAAAAACTGTACAGTTGTGCTACAATACCATTGGCGGTATTTTTCACTAAAGCTCTGCGAAACAATTTGGTTTTCATACTTAGATTTCAATCCTAATCTGACGTTGACCTTTAAACAAAGAAAAATAGGAGAAAATAATGATAATGTTGAACATTTGGACTTATGATTTTAGCACCATACTAGCAATGATATCGACATACATTTTGTATATTGTCATTACATAGAAACCAAAGAAAATAAATCCTACATTTCTAGTTTTAATGTGTACAACCTGGCTCACATGTGATATCTATGCTTTAACTATATGACTGTTTTTTCAAGACTCTCATAAAAAATAAACTTATTCCCAATGTTGTCAAATATTTGTAGATGTGACTATCAGTATTGTCTGCAGTTGAAAACAGTGGCACTTTAACTTATAAATTGTTTTATACATGTAGTTCCAAAGAATTAGCAGAAGAATGTATCTATAAGTCAGTGAGATTCTGGAGATCTGATTTGGTAAAGTGAGACGCATTCCCTAAATCACCAGGGATTCACTTCAGTAGTTTTCAATGCCTGACTATAATGCAATACAGTCAACTCTTGCAACACAAGCTGTTCATCTACAATTTTGTCAATACTGTCACTTGCACATCTTAGTCCTTAGGACCAAAAACTTATATTCACATCCATGTCATCTTGTACATTTTTTTAACAAATTTGATGCGACGAAGTTATCTAGTATTTTTGGTTATAGTCACACATTATTACATAATATGTACCAGTACCCAACTGGATCTTTACCATTTATATTCTGGTATAGCTCAAATGATGAAACCCCCCCCCCCCCTCACAAGTGATAACTATATATAAAAGACCCTGGTTAATAACACAACCAGGGTCATGTCTTCATCCTAGGATGTTATGTAAGGCTATCCAAGAATTTGACCAGGAGAGAATCCTTCAATACATGCAAAACCTTCTAAGCAGACCATTTGCAAATTATTCAACGTCAAGGGCTTAAAAGATAGCACATATTTAATAATGTGGGTGTAGACACTTGAATTGAATGGAGTCACTGTGTATCATACCTCAAACGTCATGAGGCATATTTATGAAATATAACAAGAAATACGGCTGCTATACGTTTGACTCAGTTGCAAAACAAAATGACATGCATATTTGTGTCAGGTTTGGTTGAAACGAGTTGGTGCATACCAGAGATATGACAGCGAATGCACATACAACAAATATGGCCACCATTCAGCCATATTTGATTCAGTTGAAAAATAAAGAGACGTGCATATGTCTCACATAGTATGTTACCTTTGTGCCAGGTTTGGTTGAAACGAGTTGGTGCATACCAGAGATATGACAGCGAATGCACATACAACAAATATGGCCACCATTTGGCCATATTTGATTTAGTCAAAAAACAAATTGACATGCATATGTCTCATATAGTATGTTACCATATTGGCTGAAATCAGTTGGTGCATGACAGAGATATGAGGGTGAATGCATGCATGTATGCATAGACAGACAGACGGATGGACAGAACCCAACATATAAATCCCTTCTGGGTGATGCCCGGCCCCTAGCTATATATAGAGACTAAAAAAGACTTGTCTTATGTAAGATTGTTTTATAAGCCATACACTAATCTGTATGTGTCTGGAGAAGCTTCTTTTGTTTATCACAAATTAACTAGGTATCAACTGAGGCTTTAGCTAATACCAGTTGTGAATATACTAATCCCTGGAGTCTCCCAATAATACATTCACCACATACATCACTTGACCTATGTTGACCTTTTGTGGGTGGGTTGGCCAGTTCGGTCTGAAGACCTTGCTAGCTCACTATTATGAATGCAGTTTCTTAGTATATTTACTAGTATCATCTCTCCACTTTCTATGCTTAAATTGTGAAGTGCTTACATTTAAAGTTTGGGTATCTCAATAACAACGAGGGGAAATATTGTAATAGTTGCATCGATTCCAATGCCTTATGTACCATAATTTGGGTGGGAACCCCAGTAGAACACCTGGGGAACTCCAGTATAGATCATATCCGTTACCAACCCTACATATATACACTGTTGTGCTATGCAAATAGTACTTTATTGTAAACTTAGGCCAACTTACTTCTAACAAGTATATAGTTTTTATCAAATGTGAACCTTTCACAGTTCATTTTGTTTCCATACCACACTCTCTGGTGGTGTGTGTAGCATAGTAAAGATTGAACTTGAAATGTCGAGTGACTGCTACACTAACCATCATAGCATGCATTTTGTAATCACTATCCAAGTAGGGTAGAAAAACGTGACCAATATCACGTTCTATACAGTAAACTTTAGGTTTCATTATGGCAAAACCATATCATGGAAAAAATCTTCTTTCTCTCTCTTTTTAAAACCATTTTTTATTCTGATTTCAAACAGTTTTCAACAGCATTCCATTGTCATTTTGCTCTAAACTATGTTGGAATTATGGTCTAAAAAGGCAATTTACTATTTACATCACACTGCCTGTAATGAAGCTAAAGTGTGAGAGTGAATTCATTGAAAGCCATTCTAGTCACCACAACTACTTTCAGACATAAAATCAACATCTCTAATAGTATCCATCCATTAATTCCAATCTCCATGTCTCTTCTTTGTGCATCCACCAGAGACAATGTCAATATGCTAATGAACTACTTGACCAGAAGTAATAGCCTTTTGACAAAATTCATGCCCTGCCGAAAGGTACAAACAACTTGAGTAATTCTGGTGTGCATCTCAGCTTTACCCAGTTCACATGCAACGTGGGCTGACTTTACTCTAAAAAGTCTGTAAACTTCCTGCACAGTCTGAATTCCTACTCTCTTGGCTCCTAGCCATATTTTACTGAAGGTCGTATCAAAACTTCTCACAGCTATGATTAACTTTTTTGTGGGTAAAATCTACACAAATTCACCAAAAATTATCATACAAGGCAATGTGCCTGTTTACCCAATTTGACATGCTGTTAGCACACAGCGCGTTGTATGTGTGATGCACTGAAAGTTGGTTCCTTCCTATCCTTTGCTGTGTATGTGCCAACTCACATACAAGAAAACATAATTTTCAAATCTGTAACCACTTTGACCCAAAATTAAACATTTGTCTGTTTATTAAAGGGAATATCAGTACACGTTTTGGCAATCTGTGCAAATTTTATCTACTTTAACCATCCCTTCCCATCCCCATGTGTGCACTGTGGGGAGGGGGGGGGGGTGTCACAACCTTGGCAATAACACCGATTTCTGACTTATTAGTAATTGTTAATTAACCTTTGTTTTTCTTAAATCATGCTGTATCATCAGGGTTTCTGCTTACATTCAAGAAAATAAGACACAATGAATCAGTTTTAATTTATACATTATGTGCAATTAGAGTACAAGAAAGTCATTATGACATTAAATGAAATTAGCATATGCATATATTATAGTAGTGAGTACATGGCATTGCATGTAAACTCCTTCACTTGTGTATAAAGCATTTCTACACTGAGCTAAGAAACAGGTTCTAAACTACCTAATATTACATCTATGTAGATGTAGTATATGAGTATATGTTCACTTTAAGCTATACAAAATGGAATTGCTGGAGCTTTTGACAGACAAATATCTACCCATGGCATGCATACACAATGTATAACTGACAGAAATGGGTTAAAATGATGGTTCCTTCCGGTTGAAAGCACAAAACTGTACAGACACTTAGACAAAGTGTCAACTTATGGACAAGTATTCTGTATGGGTCAGTGAGTAACAATCAAACAGTTGACACAAAAGGAAGTCATATTTCACATGACATGGTACTGTACTGTGTCGTCCTACAAAAAACCACATATTTAGGTCATTACATACATACTGCTACAAGGGGTAATTGTCACCTGTCTGTGCCCTGGTTTAATACATCAAGTGTTTTTGTTGGCCATGTCTTTTCCATTCCTCAATTTTACACCAATACACTTTTCTTACTGTTCACCAACAGCAATTTCTTCCCAAATGTTATACAAATGTTGAAAATATACTAGGCCACAAGAAACCTCCGAATGAAAACATCGTCTCTTTGTCCAATACAGACATGACAAATTGCAGTTACCATGACCTATCTGATCAAAATGTCAGTGACAAGAAGCTACCATTCTCGCAAACCAGAGCTATATTTCCAGTAGGGACCACCTCGTTAAGAACGGTGCCATACAACGGTCGTGGTTTGTGATGATGATGAGAAGTTACCTGTGAGACAAAACTAATTACAAAAATAGCGCCAATGGTGTTGTAGCACAACTGTGCATTTTTAAAAAATGTTTTCCCACATGCTGAACCATGCCGCTAGGTATAGGTGTTCATTTGCTGAATGACTATCCAGTTGCCTATCCAACCCTGTTGTTATCTTTGCAATATATGCGATCATTTGGCTGTTGCTAAGGGTGTGGTCATGTTGCTAAACATATTTGAATACATTTTTTGAATGTTTTATTCACTTGTCTATTAATCCCTGTTGTTATCTTTGCAATATATGTGATCATTTGGCTGTTGCCATAGGCATGGCCTTGTTGTTAGGCATATTTCCATACATTTTTTGAATATGATGTTGTTATTTGACCAAAATATACTGCCATTTGGTTGTTGTTAAGGACATGGTCATGGTTGATAGGGTCAATTGTGTCAAAATGTTTTGAAGAGAATCGGCAGAATAACACTTCTAGAAACATCTCACCAAGTTGCATTCTCATTGACCAAGTACTTTTTGAGACATGTTTTTGACCAAAAATTCACATTTTCACACCTAATTTGTATATCACTGATGATGCTACAGAGTGAAACTACCCTGTTTAGTTAAATGTAAATGTTTCACTATCATCATTAACCATGCCAGTCACGCTACAAAAAAAAGTATGTTGTCCATAATGATGTGCATTTGTACTAATGGAGCTATCAAAACAGAACAAACACTAACACTTGCACAAAAGAAACAGCTGGACAGACTACATCATGACATGGGTCCATCTTTCTATAACTATCCAGGCACCACAAAACAACAGGGTATCAAGTAACACTTGATTGGCTTCACAAACATTGTAGCATGGCAGATTAGATCCCAGTATTTGTGGAAGACAACGTCAAGAAATAATTTGCATATAACTTAGGAGCCAATTTCACAGATATAGCATCAAAAGGGGGGGGGGGGGGGTGTTTTGATGATCTGTACTGTATCCTATGGCTTGCCTCATCAGAAACACACATACCAATATCCCAAATACTATAAACAGTCGTTATATCTTTTGCTAAGAATAGTAGCAGTTGTATATATAGAAGTACAGCTGAGTTGAGGCTAACATACATGTCACTGACCGTATTAACTTTGACTTACACAAGACACCATCTTTACATATCCTTTTGTTTCTAGAATTAAAAGGTTGAGAGGATTGCACAGAATTAGTAGTTAATTTATACAGCAGCTTCTTTGTTGATGCAAGTACACTCTCATTCCTGGAAATTACATACAGGATTTGATTTGAGACTCCATTCAACATTACTTAACCTCAAAGTAAATTCCAGAATGTCCAATAATTCAGGTGTATTCCAAAACTTGTTTTTGTGGTATTGTCATTGGAAAAAAGGAATAATTTGTTAGATATTCTTATTGCTATTAAAGTATTTTATTTCTATACGTAGAGTTCAAAAACAGAACCCACTTCTTGAAAACTTCTTGAATTTGGTAAAAGAGAAATGGAAAATAGAAAGATACATTTCAAAGCACAATTTGTGTGCAAACTCTTTTCTTTTTTGCAATATTAAAACACACAAAAAGATTAAAAAAATACTGCTACAGTTTTAGAAGTGACTCTCATAAAATGTAACTGGGTCGGCTGGTATACAATACATACCAGCCACCCCAGTTACATTTTATGAGAGTGAGGTAGAGAGGGGACTATGTAGTATGTATTGTATACCAGCCATCCCAGTTACATTTTGTGAGGGTGTACAAAGGTAGAGAGGGGACTATGTAGTATGTATTGTATACCAACCATCCCAGTTACATTTTGTGAGGGTGTACAAAGGTAGAGAGGGGACTATGTAGTATGTATTGTATACCAGCCATCTCAGTTACATTTGTGAGGGTGTACAAAGGTAGAGAGGGGACTATGTAGTATGTATTGTATACCAACCATCCCAGTTACATTTTGTGAGGGTGTACAAAGGTAGACAGGGAACTATGTAGTATAGGTTTAAGTACAGTCAAGTTTATATTCGTACTTTAACAGCAAATCAAATGTCCGATGAATTACCTTGTATTTCACTGGTGGCAAGAATATTTCTACATTGTGGCCTTCAGTAAATGTAGTAGAAGGGTATTAATACTCAAAGCATAAAACAGATTTTGATCTTGTTTTTTGTCCAGTATTTCCAGGCTATCAACATACCAAAACAGCAAATATCAAATTCTTTGTTGAATTTAGTTGACTTTGTATACTGTGAAATCCTAACATTTTCAGTTGTTTTTTTTTTTTTTTTTTTTTTTTTTTTTTGCTGGAATGTTTAACTGCTAAATTCATGCACTAATAAACATTACATTTTGGGTCAATTTTGTTTCATGAATTCTGCTCTCTATCTTCTTATCATCAAATGACTGCTGCTGTGGATTGGTGATGTTTTTTTTGCCAAAGAGTTTATGTGGTTTTTACAATTGTGCAATGGACTGTTGTAGTATACTTAATTCCAAGTTGCTGCACAAAAGTCAATAACCTTTGCAACAACGCATACCATTTCAGTTTACAAATAGAGTGTGTTTTAGCTCAGAGTACAAACCTAACTTGAAAGAAAGACCAAGTGAGTTTTCCTCAGTGACCTGTTAGCTCAAAGTGCAAAGGGAATACCAAAGAGAGGTAGAAGAAGTGAAGCAGAGAGCTGAGGGTATGATATGAATGTGATCACCTAAAGCTATAAAAGATTAACACCACTACAAATGCCAGTAATGCATAACTTCACATCCGAACCAGACATCAGACTGAATCTCATGTTTATTTATGAAGTCTATTCTAAAAACTTTGCCCCTCCGAGGTCTTGGAGTCAGTGTGTTAGGTTACAAACGAAGAATATGTAAGTGCCATTGGTACTGAATGTTGTACTCCTTCTAAGTTTTGACAGCATGTTGCATTTTACTAGTTGGATATGACCACATCAAAAAAGTAATGTTGTGCAGATCTGATTACGTAGCTTTCAAAAATAGGCATGTTTCTATTTTTGTGTAACATGTATTTTGGTGGGGGTTTTTTACAAAAAAAAATAAGTCAGGCAGGTAGTCAGATAAGGATGTCTAAAACAATGTCGTGGTTGTGATTACCTACCTCTCAAAATTATATTTAACTTTTTCTTTATTTTCATTTTTTTTCTTTAAGTTTTTTATTTCCATACCATTTACGGACATTTACGGATCTCTAGTTGACATAATAGTTAAGGATTAGCAGTTAAAGTGTGGAAAAGAGAATATAAAGTTTGTTTGGCCTAAGCCTTCAAAATAAACACAAAGATAGTTGAATTACATTTATCTTTGGAAATTGCATTTCACATACTTCAATGCAATTGAGAAATTAGACTTAGTTGTTGTTGATGTGTAACATAAAGGGTGTAGTATTGTGAAACTGCTGATTTACACTTCATGATGTGTAACATAACAGGTGTAGTATTAAGAAACTGCTGATATACACTTCATGATGTGTAACATAATGGGTGTAGTATTGTGAAACTGCTGACTTATACTTCATGACGTGTAACATAACGAGTGTAGTATTGTGAAACTGTACTGATTTATACTTCATGATGTGTAACATAACGGGTGTAGTATTGTGAAACTACTGATTTATACTTCATGATGTGTAACATAACGAGTGTAGTATTGTGAAACTGTACTGATTTATACTTCATGATGTGTAACATAACGGGTGTAGTATTGTGAAACTGTGCTGACTTATACTTCATGATGTGTAACATAATGGGTGTAGTATTGTGAAACTGTGCTGACTTATACTTCATGATGTGTAACATAACAGGTGTAGTATTGTGAAACTGTGTTGACTTATACTTCATGTGTAACATAATGGGTGTAGTATTGTGAAACTGTGTTGACTTATACTTCATGATGTGTAACATAACGGGTGTAGTATTGTGAAACTGTGCTGACTTATACTTCATGATGTGTAACATAATGGGTGTAGTATTGTGAAACTGTGTTGACTTATACTTCATGATGTGTAACATAACGGGTGTAGTATTGTGAAACTGTGCTGACTTATACTTCATGATGTGTAACATAATGGGTGTAGTATTGTGAAACTGTGTTGACTTATACTTCATGATGTGTAACATAATGGGTGTAGTATTGTGAAACTGCTGATTTATACTTCATGATGTGTAACATAACGGGTGTAGTATTGTGAAACTACTGATTTATACTTCATGATGTGTAACATAACGAGTGTAGTATTGTGAAACTGTACTGATTTATACTTCATGATGTGTAACATAACGGGTGTAGTATTGTGAAACTGTGCTGACTTATACTTCATGATGTGTAACATAATGGGTGTAGTATTGTGAAACTGTGCTGACTTATACTTCATGATGTGTAACATAACGGGTGTAGTATTGTGAAACTGTGCTGACTTATACTTCATGATGTGTAACATAACGGGTGTAGTATTGTGAAACTGTGCTGACTTATACTTCATGATGTGTAACATAACAGGTGTAGTATTGTGAAACTGTGTTGACTTATACTTCATGTGTAACATAATGGGTGTAGTATTGTGAAACTGTGTTGACTTATACTTCATGATGTGTAACATAACGGGTGTAGTATTGTGAAACTGTGCTGACTTATACTTCATGATGTGTAACATAATGGGTGTAGTATTGTGAAACTGTGTTGACTTATACTTCATGATGTGTAACATAACGGGTGTAGTATTGTGAAACTGTGCTGACTTATACTTCATGATGTGTAACATAATGGGTGTAGTATTGTGAAACTGTGTTGACTTATACTTCATGATGTGTAACATAACGGGTGTAGTATTGTGAAACTGCTGATTTATACTTCATGATGTGTAACATAACGGGTGTAGTATTGTGAAACTGTGTTGACTTATACTTCACTATGTGTAACATAACGGGTGTAGTATTGTGAAACTGTGTTGACTTATACTTCATGATGTGTAACATAATGGGTGTAGTATTGTGAAACTGTGTTGACTTATACTTCATGATGTGTAACATAACGGGTGTAGTATTGTGAAACTGTGCTGACTTATACTTCATGATGTGTAACATAACAGGTGTAGTATTGTGAAACTGTGTTGATTTATACTTCATGATGTGTAACATAACGGGTGTAGTATTGTGAAACTGTTCTGATTTATACTTCATGATGTGTAACATAACGGGTGTAGTATTGTGAAACTGTGTTGACTTATACTTCATGATGTGTAACATAACGGGTGTAGTATTGTGAAACTGTGCTGACTTTATACTTCATGATGTGTAACATAACGGGTGTAGTATTGTGAAACTGTACTGACTTATACTTCACTATGTGTAACATAACGGGTGTAGTATTGTGAAACTGTACTGATTTATACTTCATGATGTGTAACATAACAGGTGTAGTATTGTGAAACTGTGTTGACTTATACTTCATGATGTGTAACATAACGGGTGTAGTATTGTGAAACTGTGCTGACTTATACTTCATGATGTGTAACATAATGGGTGTAGTATTGTGAAACTGTGTTGACTTATACTTCATGATGTGTAACATAACGGGTGTAGTATTGTGAAACTGTGCTGACTTATACTTCATGATGTGTAACATAATGGGTGTAGTATTGTGAAACTGTGTTGACTTATACTTCATGATGTGTAACATAATGGGTGTAGTATTGTGAAACTGCTGATTTATACTTCATGATGTGTAACATAACGGGTGTAGTATTGTGAAACTACTGATTTATACTTCATGATGTGTAACATAACGGGTGTAGTATTGTGAAACTGTGTTGACTTATACTTCATGATGTGTAACATAACGGGTGTAGTATTGTGAAACTGTGCTGACTTTATACTTCATGATGTGTAACATAACGGGTGTAGTATTGTGAAACTGTACTGACTTATACTTCACTATGTGTAACATAACGGGTGTAGTATTGTGAAACTGTACTGATTTATACTTCATGATGTGTAACATAACGGGTGTAGTATTGTGAAACTGTGTTGACTTATACTTCATGATGTGTAACATAACGGGTGTAGTATTGTGAAACTGTGCTGACTTATACTTCATGATGTGTAACATAATGGGTGTAGTATTGTGAAACTGTGTTGACTTATACTTCATGATGTGTAACATAACGGGTGTAGTATTGTGAAACTGTGCTGACTTATACTTCATGATGTGTAACATAATGGGTGTAGTATTGTGAAACTGTGTTGACTTATACTTCATGATGTGTAACATAACGGGTGTAGTATTGTGAAACTGTGCTGACTTATACTTCATGATGTGTAACATAATGGGTGTAGTATTGTGAAACTGTGCTGACTTATACTTCATGATGTGTAACATAACGGGTGTAGTATTGTGAAACTGTGCTGACTTATACTTCATGATGTGTAACATAACGGGTGTAGTATTGTGAAACTGTGCTGACTTATACTTCATGATGTGTAACATAACAGGTGTAGTATTGTGAAACTGTGTTGACTTATACTTCATGTGTAACATAATGGGTGTAGTATTGTGAAACTGTGTTGACTTATACTTCATGATGTGTAACATAACGGGTGTAGTATTGTGAAACTGTGCTGACTTATACTTCATGATGTGTAACATAATGGGTGTAGTATTGTGAAACTGTGTTGACTTATACTTCATGATGTGTAACATAACGGGTGTAGTATTGTGAAACTGTGCTGACTTATACTTCATGATGTGTAACATAATGGGTGTAGTATTGTGAAACTGTGTTGACTTATACTTCATGATGTGTAACATAACGGGTGTAGTATTGTGAAACTGCTGATTTATACTTCATGATGTGTAACATAACGGGTGTAGTATTGTGAAACTGTGTTGACTTATACTTCACTATGTGTAACATAACGGGTGTAGTATTGTGAAACTGTGTTGACTTATACTTCATGATGTGTAACATAATGGGTGTAGTATTGTGAAACTGTGTTGACTTATACTTCATGATGTGTAACATAACGGGTGTAGTATTGTGAAACTGTGCTGACTTATACTTCATGATGTGTAACATAACAGGTGTAGTATTGTGAAACTGTGTTGATTTATACTTCATGATGTGTAACATAACGGGTGTAGTATTGTGAAACTGTTCTGATTTATACTTCATGATGTGTAACATAACGGGTGTAGTATTGTGAAACTGTGTTGACTTATACTTCATGATGTGTAACATAACGGGTGTAGTATTGTGAAACTGTGCTGACTTTATACTTCATGATGTGTAACATAACGGGTGTAGTATTGTGAAACTGTACTGACTTATACTTCACTATGTGTAACATAACGGGTGTAGTATTGTGAAACTGTACTGATTTATACTTCATGATGTGTAACATAACAGGTGTAGTATTGTGAAACTGTGCTGACTTTATACTTCATGATACGTGTACATTAAAGGAGCTGAAATGACAGATGTAGTAAGAGTGAATGGTATATATCAACACTATAGTTTACTGATAAACTCAATACATATCAATAGACCTCATCTCAACAGTCAGTGTCAAACTTACCAATTACACACATCAATAAATCTCTGCTTTTAAAGCTATTATAAAGATGTTACAGTCACAGTCATTGGCTACACAGAAAACTGTAGTGTCAACAACAATTCTTTTAAGCCAATCACACGGTGTTTACTATAATAGGTTTTGGGTATTGGTGTTGAGAGCAGAGCATGGCCATGGTGACAATGACAACGTGCTTACTCCTTGGTACTAACTCCTTGATACAGAGGTCATACTGCTATTGACATTTGACCTTCACTCCAGGTGCTGGTCTCCATCAGTCATTCCTTAATAAATTCCACATGAAAGTTCAGAAGTCATCTATCAGGAATGGGCATTTCATCAAACTCCTTCCATCCCCACAAACTTTTACATTCCAAAGTGGTACACTTTTAACTTTTCTCATCAATAAATTATACACTTTGATTCAATCAGTAGTCTTGTTATTCAGATGGCAGTGTTCTACCCTTTGACAAGGGAGCTCAAAGACTGCAGTCATCATTTAATTTGGTGCCCGACATTTGATGGTCACTTACTTGAAGTCTAGGATGTGTTGACATAGATACATATACTATTATAAGACAGCATCTAGTTGCTACTTTGATATAATTTTAGGCAATCACTGGGTTTAATGTACACTTCTCATTTTAGCCAATCACTAGGTTTAATGTACACTTCTCATGTTAGCCAATCACTAGGGTTAATGTACACTTCTCACTTTAGCCAATCACTAGGGTTAATGTACACTTCTCATTTTAGCCAATCACTGGGTTTAATGTACACTTCTCATTTTAGCCAATCACTGGGTTTAATGTACACTTCTCATTTTAGCCAATCACTGGGTTTAATGTACACTTCTCATTTTAGCCAATCACTGGGTTTAATGTACACTTCTCATTTTAGCCAATCACTGGGTTTAATGTACACTTCTCATTTTAGCCAATCACTGGGTTTAATGTACACTTCTCATTTTAGCCAATCACTAGGGTTAATGTACACTTTTCACTTTAGCCAATCACTGGGTTTAATGTACACTTCTCATTTTAGCCAATCACTGGGTTTAATGTACACTTCTCATTTTAGCCAATCACTGAGTTTAATGTACACTTCTCACTTTAGCCAATCACTAAGGTTAATGTACACTTCTCATTTTAGCCAATCACTGGGTTTAATGTACACTTCTCATTTTAGCCAATCACTGAGTTTAATGTACACTTCTCATTTTAGCCAATCACTGGGTTTAATGTACACTTCTCATTTTAGCCAATCACTGGATTTAATGTACACTTCTCATTTCATCACACAGGAACACAGAAATCCAGAAGAGACCAGAGCACCTGGTGAGAAAGCATGGGATGGTTCTGGGCACTGATTGGCCAAAAAATACAGGTGTTGAAACTTTTCAAAACATCTCACTATGAAAAACAACTAGTCCCTTCAGAATAGAATTTCATTTCATCTGCAGAGAGAGCACACATCAAACAGAAGGTTCTCATTTGATATGTTTGAAAATATAACTCAATGCTATGGGATGATTCACTAAAGGGTTAGCAAGTGACTGAACTTTCTCCTTAGGTGGGGTCTTTACATAACTGTGTGTTTGTACATTACTCTGTCTATGAGCCTTGTGAGCAATGTGACTGGTCAAGACACATGCACAACAGTAGCTGTGCTATCATAAACTTTCCATGCTATTTGATATTGTACCTTTAACACACATAACTCTTCAGGTTTCAATACTGTCTACATATCCCCATTATGTTCACGGTAGGAAAATAATCACATCTGACCAGACTTCAACAAAACAGCCATAAGGTAGAAAGTGTACATTGACATATGTACTATGGAATCTATTACAAAGTGTCATACTATACTAACTGCACTATAAGACACAGTGTATTGAAAACCCAATGAGGGCATCAAACTTAAAAGTCTAGCCAAGTACGTGATTCAAAGTGTAAACTGCTAAATGAAAGCTGTCTAGTATATCCAACCTTGAAAAGACAGCTCTTCATTAAACTCAATATTATCAAATGCTAAAACTTAATATTTCCGTCTCATCAAATTATATTCCAACTTTCATATTACTTACTGTAACCAGATGTAAACTGAATATACCTTCCACAGGGATAAACCTTAGATTTTTGTTCCTACAAACAGTAGTTTTTGGAATGCAAAATTCTTTGCCATAGCTATCACACATGAAAGACCCCTTAATTGGCAAATTAATTATACCAAGCTATATGAAAATAGAAGCAGGGTACCTAAGTTTAATAATTAGCATTAATTGAATCATTCAGACAACTGAATCAACAAGCTTTATGTGACACTTGCATTTTGTAATTATCAATTTGATTTCATGTACATACCAAATCATATTAGTAGTTACTCGGTACAAAAAATGGCTTGAATCTTCCACTAGCAGGTTTTATCAAGAGGTTAAAAATCATACCAAACTTATATCAAAATATATAAAATTGTAAGCTTGTATTCTTTAGATATTGTCTGAGTAATGTAAACCATTGATTGTGCAAATAACTGATTAAAATAAAAAACCTGTGTAATGGTTTATATCAGCAAACCTTTTCAAACTCATGTACTTCAATTCTAGGATGAACAATAATTACATATATTAAACACCCCTTCTCTTACTTTCTCTCTCCCTGTGTATTTCTTGCTCTCCCACTGCCCTTTCTCCTATCTCCCTCCCCTGAATCTTCCCCTGCTCTGCTTCCCTTTCTCTACCCACTTCTCTCTTCCTGGCACTCCACCTCCTCCCTCTAACCCTCTTCATCTCCCTCTTCCAACCATTCTCTTACCAACACATACAAATAATGCATGCATGCACATGCATGCACACACACGCACATACACACACACAAGCATGCATGCACACGCACACACATGCACACACATACACACACATACATACATACATACATACACACACACACACACACACACACACACACACACACACACACACACACACACACACACACACACACACACACACACACACTTATACTAGTATATAATTTAGACTGGTGACACTTTTAATATCCTACAAATGAGTTTCATTCAATAAGTTGAAATAAGATTTGGTTTCATAGAGAAATATTGTGCTTTCTACAAGTATGAATAAAGCTATTTCTAAATTCCTCACTGTAAGTTTTCTTTTTATTTACTTGATTTATTTTATTTTCCCTGACATATGTAAAACTATTTCACAATTCTTCACTGTCACTTTTCATTTTAATTCTTTGTTTTACTTTCCACACAATAAATGAAGTTATTTCTAAATTCTCAATGTCGCTTCTCATTTTTAATTGATTCATTTCTCTGTCTACACACCTATGTGAAATTATTTCCAAATTCCTGTCAGAGGCTATTCTTTTTATTGATTTACACCCCATCCCTTGGCAATCTTTCTAGACATATTATTTATATCACCTCCCTGGGCAATCTTTCTAGACATATTATTTATCAAGTGAGACAATAATGGCATACCTGTAATTTATAGATTTTATTCCTTCATTCATACATTCATTCACTCCTACAAGTATTGAAGAATAACAAGGAAGTTGTTGAACCAGACAGAGAACAGGAAGACAATGGGTTAAGGATGTCAAACTTTTCAACCGCAGTCTTGTTTGTTCTTATACTGTTCATTCCTGTCTGAATTCTACAATTGTCAAAGTGTTTAACACCCACTCAAAAAGGAATAAAAACAGTGATTGTATACATCAGACATAGGTGTCATATGTAAGTATATACGTACATTAGACTACCAGGGGATATGCTGGTTTTCAACTATTTAACCTTCTTGACCATGTATATCTGAGCACAGGATCTGAAAGAACCAAGACAGCTGTGAGGCTAATAACTTCCAACTAAGTCTGTCTGAAAGCTTCTGTCTGGTCAAAGTTTCTACCTCACAAATGAACTCTGCTCAACTCATCCTTTTTGTTCTGGTAAGGATGAAGCACTCATTCATTGCATTGTGAAATAATCTCTGATTAGCTCCAATAAAATCAAAGACACAAATATCTTATGTAGTTGAACTGTCCCAGGATCTGAGTTTTCAAGAGTAGGTAAAAGCACAGATATTTTGAATATTAAGTCACATAAACACCCAAAGACATACATATATTTGGGAAATACAGTAGAAATCACCCTCCTGGAAAAAAATTGATAAAATTGAGACATTGAATGCCCCAAGTAATCTTGATCTCTGAACTACAATCTTGACCTTTGACCCACCACACTGTCCAATGGTATGAAAGCACTATAAAACTTTTATGTTAATCAGAAATGACTAATGCAATGACATTTACAAGAGATCAAAAGGGGTACTATTATAGTAAATCTATATCAAAACAGTGGAAAACAGTTATCCCTGGCCTAGGCACACCATGTTTTTCCTCTGAAGTACTAGAGTTACAGAAGGACTGCCTTTGATACCCAGTATACTTCCTACTGTAATTTGACTAGTCCCATGGTGTGTAGAGTCCCATTGTCTTTCAATACTAGGAGTCTAGCTTTAATAGCTGTTGTTTATACATGTACATGTGTATGTAACATTTTGCCAACATTTTGCTGACCTAATGATACTCTGTTGACAGTTCTAAAGCTCATCAGAATTTTTAGTAAACTTTAATATGAGTTTTACTAAGATCATCCACTTTTCATTTGTTTTTTTGTACTACCAATATTACGAATTGAAGCTTTAAGAAATACATAGAAATCGCAATGTGAATCAAAATACTTCCATCAGCACAACCAACCCTATACCCCTGAGTGTAGTAGACATATCCTGAAGCTTAGAAACATCAGTATACTATTACATTAACATGGGTGTCTCAGTTTATTTTAATATTTACCTTGTAAGTCATTGGTTTCAAAAAAGTTAATATTGTAACATGAAATAGGTATTACCCTTTTTTACGGGGTTACTGAACTTATTTCATTCCTGTAAGCCTTGGTCTCTGTATTAAAGTCTGTACAAATATACTCTACAAGTAAAATATAGTTTATAGGGTTAACTAAACAAGACAACTAAAGTGTTAAGTCCCTTGAGGACTGTGCATATGTGGGAGTCCCACTGATTATATGGTGTTTTTATACCCAGTCCAGATAATTAATGCTATGACATGCATACTATTGTTTTAGGGCAATATACAATTAGGTTTATGTACCAGATGGCATATTAGTCCCTGATTCCCCAGCACTCTAATCCAATTCCATTGTTCAATTACTTGTTGATCAAGTTTCCATGTTTAACAGCTCAGACCAATGATGTATGCGTATAGTATTATCATATGGTTGTTTCTGCCATTTTCCACATGCCTCCTCATCATCTATGAATTGAAGCATTTGAAAGGAGAGCCCCATGTGGTTTTAAACACACTAGAATCAGAATACCATCTCTACTGGCTTTTCATACTATGCACAAAGCTAACTTTAAAGGCAATCAGCAAAGTACACAATGCATAGTCTCCATTGTGGACCAAGATGAAAGAGACAGGTCACTGAACAAGTCTGTCTCTAGGGACAAGACAGAATAAGCACACCATTCACTTGCAAAATAACCACCACCTAAATCTTATTGGTTACTTTGATGGCAACCTCCCTGATTACAGGGGTGTCATTAACCCTTCAAGCCCTTGGTTTACATTAAGTTTCTACCCTACAATGCATTACGCATTTAAATACAATTAAGTTTAAAAGTAGACTTTGCTACAGTATACAGCAAAGAACAAAGAGAAAATAATGGCCCCCTGTTGTCATATTTTGAACATTAACTTTGCCAACACAGATGTCAGAGAATGTCCAGTTACAACATTAGAGCCCCACTCCTTTGTTTACCCTGCTACTAGAAAATAATAACTTTGCTATTATTTACAGTTACCAGTAACTTATCTATTTGTGATATGGTAAGTAATATTGACCAGTAACTTATCTATTGGTACATGGGTAGTAATATTGACCAGTAACTTATCTATTGATGATATGGGTAGTGACAATGACCAGTAACTTATCCATTGGTGATATGGGTAGTGATATTGACCAGTAACTTATCTATTGGTGATATGGGGAGTGGTATTGACCAGTAACTTATCCATTGGTGATATGGGTAGTGATATTGACCAGTAACTTATCTATTGGTGATATGGGGAGTGATATTGACCAGTAACTTATCCATTGGTGATATGGGTAGTGATATTGACCAGTAACTTATCTATTGGTGATATGGGGAGTGGTATTGACCAGTAACCTATCTACTGGTGATATGGGTAGTGATATTGACCAGTAACTTATCTACTGGTGATATGGGTAGTGACAATGACCAGTAACTTATCTATTGGTGATATGGGGAGTGATATTGACCAGTAACTTATCTATTGGTGATATGGGTAGTGATATTGACCATTAACTTATCTACTGGTGATATGGGTAGTGACAATGACCAGTAACTTATCTATTGGTGATATGGGTAGTGATATTGACCATTAACTTATCTATTGGTGATATGGGGAGTGATAATGACCAGTAACTTATCTATTGGTGATATGGGTAGTGACAATGACCAGTAACTTATCTATTGGTGATATGGGTAGTGATATTGACCAGTAACTTATCTATTGATGATATGGGTAGTGACAATGACCAGTAACTTATCTATTGGTGATATGGGGAGTGGTATTGACCAGTAACCTATCTACTGGTGATATGGGTAGTGATATTGACCGGTAACTTATCTATTGGTGATATGGGGAGTGATATTGACCAGTAACTTATCTATTGGTGATATGGGTAGTGATATTGACCAGTAACTTATCCATTGGTGATATGGGGAGTGATATTGACCAGTAACTTATCTACTGGTTATATGGGTAGTGATATTGACCAGTAACTTATCTATTGGTGATATGGGTAGTGACAATGACCAGTAACTTATCTATTGGTGATATAGGTAGTGATATTGACCAGTAACTTATCTATTGATGATATGGGTAGTGACAATGACCAGTAACTTATCTATTGGTGATATGGGGAGTGATATTGACCAGTAACTTATCTATTGATGATATGGGGAGTGATATTGACCATTAACTTATCTATTGATGATATGGGGAGTGATATTGACCAGTAACTTATCTATTGGTGATATGGGGAGTGATATTGACCAGTAACTTATCTATTGGTGATATGGGGAGTGATATTGACCAGTAACTTATCTATTGGTGATATGGGGAGTGATATTGACCAGTAACTTATCTATTGGTGATATGGGTAGTGATATTGACCATTAACTTATCTATTGGTGATATGGGGAGTGATATTGACCAGTAACTTATCTATTGGTGATATGGGGAGTGATATTGACCAGTAACTTATCTATTGATGATATGGGGAGTGATATTGACCATTAACTTATCTATTGATGATATGGGGAGTGATATTGACCAGTAACTTATCTATTGGTGATATGGGGAGTGATATTGACCAGTAACTTATCTATTGGTGATATGGGGAGTGATATTGACCAGTAACTTATCTATTGGTGATATGGGGAGTGATATTGACCATTAACTTATCTATTGGTGATATGGGGAGTGATATTGACCAGTAACTTATCTATTGGTGATATGGGTAGTGATATTGACCAGTAACTTATCTATTGATGATATGGGGAGTGATATTGACCAGTAACTTATCTATTGATGATATGGGTAGTGATATTGACCATTAACTTATCTATTGGTGATATGGGTAGTGACAATGACCAGTAACTTATCTATTGGTTATATGGGTAGTGATATTGACCGGTAACTTATCTATTGGTGATATGGGGAGTGATATTGACCAGTAACTTATCTATTGGTGATATGGGTAGTGATATTGACCAGTAACTTATCCATTGGTGATATGGGGAGTGATATTGACCAGTAACTTATCTACTGGTTATATGGGTAGTGATATTGACCAGTAACTTATCTATTGGTGATATGGGTAGTGACAATGACCAGTAACTTATCCATTGGTGATATGGGTAGTGATATTGACCAGTAACTTATCTATTGGTTATATGGGTAGTGATATTGACCAGTAACATATCTATTGGTGATATGGGGAGTGATATTGACCAGTAACTTATCTATTGGTGATATGGGGAGTGATATCGACCAGTAACTTATCTATTGGTTATATGGGTAGTGATATTGACCAGTAACATATCTATTGGTGATATGGGGAGTGATATTGACCAGTAACTTATCTATTGGTGATATGGGGAGTGATATTGACCAGTAACTTATCTATTGGTGATATGGGTAGTGATATTGACCAGTAACTTATCTATTGGTGATATGGGTAGTGACAATGACCAGTAACTTATCTAGTGATGATATGGGTAGTGATATTGACCAGTAACTTATCTATTGGTGATATGGGTAGTAATATTGACCAGTAACTTATCTATTGGTGATATGGGGTGTGATATTGAGCAGTAACCTATCTACTGGTGATATGGGGTGTGATATTGACCACTAACTTATCTACTGGTGATATGGAGTGTGATATTGACCACTAACTTATCTACTGGTTACATGGGGTGTGATATTGACCAGTATCTTATCTACTGGCTACATACAGAATATAAATAATCATTGACCCAACAGCTGGTAATATGAAAATACACAAGCACCATCTCAAGAAGAAAATACTTTATTTACTGCCATCGTACATTCACTTCAAAAGTAGACAAATCTCTAAAACAAGCTATGAATGTAAATATGTGCTTTTTATTTTATAGCAAAACTACCTTGTATAAAAAGTTGTCCCGAGAATAATAATTGCTACTAGCAGCATTTTCTGTCAGATTGACTTTCAATGCCATAATAATCAAGAACTATGGAATATTGATCAGTTTAGTATGGACGAATCAACACAAATATTTCCTATCATCCTGATCTATTGACAAAAAAAATTTCCTAAATTTACAAACTTCAACTATTATCATTCAAAATAAAAGTCTAAATTTTCCTGCTATCAGCTTCGATCTTCCCATTATTTTTTCCCTTTTTAAGAAAACTTCAAAGAAATGTATTTTTGTTTTTTCTTCCTGATAATGTACATGATATTGATTGTTTATGGTGTGTTTTTAAACTAAAACATGCTTAGGTGGAATATTGTATTATGGGTAAATATAATAATTTGTTAAATAATTATAACTAGCAAAAACTAAATAATTATAGACAAAAACAAATTGATTTTAACATAAACATTTTTAACACTACACTTTAGGGGTTGGTTATTAAAGGCCTACAATTCAATCCCACAAACCCAGATTACTACTACGCTATCAGTGGCTGAGGATTAGATAGGGCCATTCTTTAAGTGGTCAACTTTTTCTTTAGCTCAGCCAGACAACTGTTGTTCTCATCCTATTAAATGTTAATCCTGGTCTGACATTGACCTTTCACATCAAATGAACATTTAATGACAATTAGCCAAGATATACTAAATCATGGTTAAATTCAGTGTATGACAGCAGCTTTGTGTGTTAAATAGTTTTATGTCATTTTATATCATTCGGTGTGCCCTATCAAATGGGAATTTAACAAATTTTTCCCAACAGACATTAAAATGTTGGTTTAAAACATGATTTCTCAGACAAATGAATCTGTTCATAAATTTGTCTTTGGTATTAAAGAATAGTTGACTACCGTATGTTAACCTACGACCAATCTCAGTCATGATGGCCACACATTTACAAAATTTGTTTTCATAGTCATATTTTGGCAATAATTATAAGACGTTCGATCAAAGATGTTTGTGATTAACAATTTTGCAAAAAGCTTCTACCTTCAAAATAAATGGCAAGACTAATGAGTTGTAGAAATGTTTTCCAAAAATGTGTCGGTTTCACTCCTTTCATTCCCAGTCTTTGTTTTAGTCTGTTTTAATTTACCTAAATATTGCTTGCTGCTTGAAGATAAAAATTTTGAAAATTTACCAGATCTATGTATTTATCAATTTCTAATTTCTTAAAACAAAACAAGGTCAAAGTATTGATATGTGATGAAATGTGATAGAAATATGCTGACAGGCCTGGATTATTTGTCTACTTTCTTGGAAATGCTATACTGAAAAGCTGATATTCTTAAATTTAGCAGTGTTAATGAAAATAATACGCTGACTAGCCAAGCTTCTTAAATTTTGGCCACCTTGTTTGAAATAATATGTTGAATAGTGCATTTCCATGCAAACCATTAGTTGAAAAATCTTTCTCCTTTCTTTACATCATTACAGAGACTTTGGTTTTGCAAGACTATTAAAAGTACATGTAAATTTCATGAAATATACTTTTTCCTCATGTATCCAACAAACTCTTTCCACAACCCCCTCCCCCTTTCCCTCCCCTCCCACAGTCCCCAATCCCCAGTCAATGAAACTTAACTTTCCGGTTATAAATTCTCCATCTGTTTTTCATTGCAAACTATGATTTATGTTCCTACTTATATACAGCTATAAATGCCAACCTATTACCTCAATAGGAATACAAACTAATTGGTCACAAACAGTGCCTATTGTGAGCATCAATTTCATTTTATTGTGAAATAAAACTTTGTTAAAGAATTTCTTACCTCAAATAACTAGTGTTGTAACAAATATGTCTTCTGAACACTTCATAATATTTTGCCAAGATTTGTGAGCTTCAAGTTTTAAAAAAAATAGTTTTCAGGATTTACCCAATCGCAATTTTTAGAAGGCACTGATTTTTCTTGCTGTACTTTGCAATTTAAATCTAGTTTTTCTATGAAAATATATTCTATCACCAAAAGTAGCATGTATTCTTTCCTTGTAGTTGTAATCTGCAGCTAATTCTGGTCGCCAATGTTCTTCATTCAAAGTTAATAGAAGCTCATTTTTGTTTGAAATGACTCAGACTAAATCTGAAAGTAAAATGCACCTCAAGACTAACCCTAACCCTAATTCTGGTCGACAATGTTCTTCATTCAAAGTTAATAGAAGCTCATTTTGGTTTGAAATGACTCAGGCTAAATCTGAAAGTAAAATGCACCTCAAGACTAAATTTCCCAGAAAGTCAAAGTTTTTCAATTCTCTCAAAACTTTGCTGTAGAAAAGCTTGTTCTCATTTCTTGTAAAATAATACAAGAAATTTGGGGGTTTTCAAGGAAATCGTCAATCTTTTGTGTTTCCATAAAATACACATGGTATTTTGATGTACCAAGTAATTTTGACCTCTATTTCAAAGATTGGTACAGTGATCCCAGATTTGTACAATGACCCCAGATTTTTTTAGTTGTAACTGTGAACAGATTGGAGTTTTCTTGAAGAAAATAACAGCAAAAATTTAAAGAGCTTAATTCTGAGGTGCATCCTAGGTTGTAAAACAGTAGACCAAGGTTGGTTAAACTGTCATTATCAGTTTTCATACTTGTACCACAACAATGACGTGTCCATCTCAGGAAGTACACAACTAAACGTGTGGAGTCACTTGTTGAACACAATTTGATGAAAATCAGCAACCAGGTTTTCCGAGTCCAAATGCATTTGAATGATATAATATGTCACGTTCCCACTGTACTTCACCAATAATACATATTGTCATCACAATATCAATTTCTGCCATCTGTGAGTGGTATAATGTTCACATCCATCCAACAAGCACTTGCTCAGATGATGACAATACAGGAAGGTCCATAAAACCAGGCGTAGTCTGATTACACAGTTCTTATATGGTATAACATCTAAGTAACATATGACTTGGTGATTTATTGTGTCTGCAGGTCAAAGGTCAACACAGTGTGTCTAAGTTTAGTTACCAAGTCTGACATAGTTTAATTCTTGAAGAGTTTGTAAAAACTCCCACGCTACTCACAATACCCAGGTTTTTGACGCAGCAATCCAAACTATAATAACATCCTTAGCAGAAGAGCACAACATTAGAAAAGAATGGAAGATGAGACATCACCTGGTATCAGGAAGACATGACAAGATAATAGATGAGTTACTTCTGATTTAAGGGGTCCAAGTCAGCCAAGGAGAAGTCATCATTACCCATAGTCAGTCCAGAACCAAAGCCTTCCTGGATATCAAAATAATGCAAATCATTATTAATTAATAATAGTAATAATGAAAAAATGTAATTTCCTATGTAGTGCTTTCATATACTGTATTCAAAGTACTTTACGAAAGGGAACTTGCAAAATGCAAACCCACCACCTTGAATATCCTGAATGTTGCATTATGGGAAATATGATGATATTATGAATCAATCAGAATTGTACATAATTGTGTTACACTGTTTGTAACCACAAATAATCTAGTTATGGTTACCCTGACCATTGTAGGAGATTGTTTTATTGATTCCATCATACTATTTATTACAATAACTACAGAGAATCTCCTAGTCCTCTGCATCTAAGCATGCTCAGTCTGGATTGCAAGTTCCCGATTAGTACACCTGGCACAGCCTTACAGTGGCACAACAGCCCTTGACACTCTTTTCATTTTCCTGGGAAACTATAAGAGCATGGCTTTAAATCCATCACATAGCAATCTCTATCCCACCAGATCCCAAATTACACAGCAGTGTTTATGGGGCAAAATTGTGGTTCAAATCTTGCCCAACGACTACAGCTATTGATTTAGAAACAACTGGCAGCAGTGACACTTGAACCAGCAACTTTCAGAATCTGAGTCAGCTGCTCTACCTATTTGATTTGACAAGATTCCACATTTGATACTTTCTTTAGAAACATCTTTTGACAGAGCCTCGATTCTTCTTAAGTGTATTTTCAGAACAGTACAGAAAGTCCTTGGGCAAGATTTGAACCACGACTGTGCCTCAGTCAACCCAGCTGTATAATTGGGGACCTGGTAGGATGTAGGTTGCAATGTGAAGGCTTTAATCCTATGCGCTTAAATGGCTGCAATGGATTGTATGCTCCCCGGGGAGTTGAGGAAGACTAAAGGGCTGTTGTGCCATTTTGATCCGAGCCAGGGGTAATAATTATAAAGCGCTTTGAGCACAGAGTGGGAAAGTGCTATATAAGAACCCAACATTATTATTTATTATTATTACAGAAAAGATGGAGGACAAACATAGTCTTACTTTGATCTCAGCCATTTGTCTATCCAAGTTGTTTATTGCTTTGTCGTAATCTGTTCCCATTTGAAATGGATTGGTTGACTCTATGCTTGAAGTTGCACCAAAAGGAGCACTGCCAAACGGATCTACAAATAAATTAGTACACAGGTGAAAGGAAAAATCAATCAAGAAAAACAAGTCTTTTAGAAGTTGTTTCAAATGTAAGAACTATCAAGAACATAATAAACTCTGTCACTGTAGACAAGAACGTCTTCGCCAATTTATTATTTTTTTGTATTACACAGTCCTTCTGGATTGTCACCTGCTTTCATAGGGTCAGTAACAAGCCATTGAGAATGACATAGTCCCCGCTATGATTGGGTTTTAAGGAATTAGCACTACTCTGATCACGCAACAACACTTGTGAACCTAAATCAAACAGACTTAGATATGTTGTGTCTGCTTGTCGGACATGGAACATGCCTACAACAATAAAGGATTGGTCGGGTATGGGGGATCATATCAATATGAAAATGGATATGCAAATGTATGTCATAGAACACTGTCCTAATACCAACTCTGAATGAGATCTGTTCAAGCATGTCTGAGTTATGGCTTTGGACATGGAAAATTCACAAACAAAATGGCTGCCAGGCAGCCATATTGGATCGTATCATGACGAAAATGGATATGAACATGTATGTCATAGAACACTGTCCTAATACCAACTTCGAATGAGATCTGTTCAAGCATGTCTGAGTTATGGCTTTGGACATGGAAAATTTGCAAAAAAAATGGCTGCCAGGCAGCCATATTGGATCGTATCTCAATGAAAATGGATATGCACATGTATGTCATAGAACACTGTCCTAATATCAACTTTGAATGAGATCTGTTCAAGCATGTCTGAGTTATGGCTTTGGACATGGAAAATTTGCAAACAAAATGGCTGCCAGGCAGCCATATTGGATCGTATCACAATGAAAATGGATATGCACATGTATGTCATAGAACACTGTCCTAATACCAACTTTGAATGAGATCTGTTCAAGCATGTCTGAGTTATGGCTTTGGACATGAAAATTCACAAACAAAATGGCTGCCAGGCGGCCATATTGGATCGTATCATGACAACAATGAATATGCACATATATGCCATAGAACACTGTCCTAATACCAACTCTGAATGAGATCTGTGTGAGCATGTCTGAGTTATGGCTTTAGACAGGGAAAATTCGCAAACAAAATGGCTGCTAGGCGGCCATATTGGATCGTATCATAAAACAAATTGACGTGCATATGTATGCCATAGCATGTTGCCCCTGTACCAAGTTTGAAAAAAATCGGTACAGGCATCTCCAAGAAACGGCTGCAGACGGACGGACGCACGGACGCACGGACGGACAGACGGAACCCAATCCATAAGTCCCCGTTCCGGACTTCGTCCGCGGGGACTAACAAAATGACCCCTATGGTCTGGCCAACAAATGAGTGGCCAATAATGGAAGGTACTCCAAACTAAGCATACTGCTGACATCAGCCTGTGGACAAATGGGAGTGTTACAAACAGGAAAAGTGAACAACTATTAAAATTGGATTAATAACACTTTGCTCGGCATGATAGAACAGCAGAGACTTGTATTACACACCATGGTTTGATAAGAAAAGTTTTATGGCCTCGATCTTTGTGTGTACATGAAATGCCAGGGGAACTGGAAATTTGTTTGTGAATGTGAACTAATATGTAAAGTGCCCATAAACCTTCTTATCAAATGATAGAATGTAATACAAGTCTTTGTACTTCCAATCCAATCCCCATAGCAATACTGAACCTCAGTTCAGTTGTGCTACAAAAAACACCAGGAGGAGTTTAACAGTCCACTGAGGGACTGACAAGGGGAGGGAGGGAGGGAGGGAGGGAGGGAGGGAGGGAGGGAGGGAGAGAGAGAGAGAGAGAGAGAGAGAGAGAGAGAGAGAGAGAGAGATAGAGAGAGCGAGAGAGAGAGA
This sequence comes from Glandiceps talaboti, assembly GCF_964340395.1. NCBI lineage: Eukaryota > Metazoa > Hemichordata > Enteropneusta > Spengelidae > Glandiceps > Glandiceps talaboti. The sequence continues at coordinate 462,314 of NC_135564.1, read as the reverse complement.
GAGAGAGAGAGAGAGAGAGAGAGAGAGAGAGAGAGAGAGAGAGAGAGAGAGAGAGAGAGAGAGAGAGAGAGAGAGAGAGAGAGAGAGAGAGAGAGAGAGAGAGAGAGAGAGAGAGAGAGAGAGAGAGAGAGAGAGAATTAGTAATAGAAATGACACTGCTAGATGAGAACCCTAGTCATGGTGTTTACATGTAATAGTGCACATCAAAGGAAGTTTGTGAGTGCAGGTAGAGAAGCCCATTGTGAATAGTAGAGATGTGCTCATGTGCATGCCCTGTGTGTAATAAAAGGCTGCAGTTTTATTATTTTGAGAAAGTTCGAAATATCTCTCAGAATCAGTTCACAAGTAAATTCTTTGTAACATAAATCGACAGAGTAATTTATGCCAACTATTTTATGTTACAAGTGAGAACAAAAGAATATTGTTGACACAATACTTAAATACAGTAGAGCAGTCCTGCTCAGTTTGAGAGTGATTACCTAATGTGGTATAACAGAAATGACTAATTAGTAATGCCAGGAGGAATAGGCTGTCCAAAGTAAGGTGTAAATATATGTACACCTTTTGGAAGACAATGAAAGTAAGAACTGAATTGTAATTAGTGGAGTTATCTGCACACAGGTTATATTCTTTTACTTGTGTATCCTTAGACAGGAGGGCTTCCTCTATGCCCTTGCCTTTATGACAGCCTGCCTTTTGCATGGTCTTGTCTAGGGGTGCCTATTTAAAGGATTTCAAAAACAACAAATGATGCAATTTCAATTGGTGGTTGAAAGGTGCGTGCACTTGATAAAAACATTGAAGTACTTCCATGATAGAAATATGTGTCAATGAGAATCTTTCCACATTTGAGTGACCTCAGATGGCACTCATACTCATAGACACAGTGCTAGCTTCAGAGCTAAGGAAAGGGAAAGGAATGGCAGGTTTTGGGATAATTAAGGATTTCGTGTGTTGATCTTATTCAATGTCATAATACTTGTAGGGGATAGCCAAACCAATGTTCACATCCCAACCTTATGTCAATATTCTAGAGCACAGTGATAAGGCTTTAATTACTATTTGGTAAAAGGTACAGAAATATATGCAGGGTTACCTGATCCTTTCTCTCCCCCCCCCCCCCACCACCACCTCTGTTTAATTAGAGTTCTGAACTCCATCATGAAAAGGTTGTACATACATTGCAAATTAAATTGTTGCACAATAATGTGTACATAAAGCCCCTGTTTGCATCTCATCAACCCTTTTCTCTCTGCATTGGACATAGTATAGAGTGCAACAATGCTTTCTTTCTTTGCATTGGGCCTCGTAGAGTGCAACCCTTCTTTCTCTCTGCATTGGGCCAAATATTGTGCAACCCTTCTTTCTCTCTGTATTGGGCCTAGTAGAGTGCAACCCTTCGTTCTCTCTGCATTGGGCCCAATATAGTGCAACCCTTCTTTCTCTCTGCATTGGCCTAATATAGTGCAACCCTTCTTTCTCAGCATTGGACCAAATATAGTGTGCAACCCTTCTTTTTCTCTCTCTGCATTGGACCAAATATAGCGCAACCCTTCTTTCTCAGTATTGGACCAAATAGTGTGCAACTCTTCCTTCCCTTTGCACTAGGTGTACAGTAAACAAAGCTATATGTCTGTGGAAGTTGGTTGGTAGGTAGGCCATCTGCTATGGAAGTGTTGGTAACACCCATGAATTAACCATGGTGAAAAAAGGTCAATGTCCATCCATCCTAAATGACACATTTAACTATGCAAAACAGGTAATTTCAAGACAACAATAAGTCATTTACTTCTATGCAAATCAGTCATTTAAGAATCCAGGTCAGAATATGTGTGACAAATTAAAATCCAGACAAGAATGCTTTATTTGGGTAACATTACTTAACAAAAGGTTACTGCCTTCTTGATCTAAAGCTTAAAGATACGCACAGTTTATGGAATGTTTGGGAACCCCAGTAACAAGATGAAGAAATCTGGTAAAACTTGCATCAATTTCCATCACCTTATAAACTATACTGGTACCATAATTTGCTGAGAACCCTGTTCAAATGTGTTGAAAACTTAAGATTTTAGCTATTTGGCTACTTATTTCCCTTATCCACAACAATTATGGCTATTTCTATTTGCCAGCTGTAGCTGAGATTTTCTGGATGTTATAGATGAAGATGGTCATGAGTTTAAAACAGAACATATAGACTGGGAGTGATTTACAATCATATCATCACATTCAAGAAACTTTGTGTCATTACTATGAGCAGAGGCCACACCACTGCCCTTTACTAATACATTTCCCAGACTGTTCCTCTGTGGAATTTTGAAGGTGGAAAACTGATACCCTTGGTTGATGGAATGGACAGAAGCTTTACGGAAACACAGTACTCCACAGACTTGTTAGTAGACATGGAATAGTGGTCATCCATTGAAACTAACAAAGACCTTCTTTACTAGTTACTGCATGGTCAACTCTTTCTATTCATATCTTAAACAATGGGCATCACTGCTTCCATTTACTCTCCTACTAAAGCTGATACACAAATGAAAAATTTCTCTTTCATAGCCAACTGTTATAAGCCTAATCTTTTGGGTAGTTGAGAACAGAATGTCTATAATTTGCATCTCATCAGGTTGCACTATAACCCCATAAAGCCTTAGAGTAACACCCTATTTTTTAGAGTGTAGTTATGTAGACAACACATGAGCTGATGCAATTTAATGGCCCTGCTAGGTTCATTTACTAGTATTTCAAAAGGCCCTCTCTTGAAATGCAAATGTTAATACTAGAGTACTATTTAAATGAGTACATTCCTCTCTCTAACTACAACTATTCAATTAAAACAAAGGTTTGTTTTTAACAGGAATCTGAAGCCACATAGTCTGGTAACTATGTCAGGTTATGACAGTTTTTATGACCACCTCATCAGCTCAACATCAACCCCACACTCCTCACCCTATAGTGGCAGTCATGAAAGTTAGGCAATTTGTTCTGGTACAGTCATAAAAGTTAGGCAAGTTGGTTCTGGTACGGTCATAAAATTTAGGCAGCTGGTCTAGTCATACTGTATATTGTCGCATCAGTGCAGTAAGGTCTTAATCTTATCTGCATAGCAGATACAACCTTACTGCACTGTCGCCAAGATATTCACAAAAGTTAGGTATTTTGATGTTTTGAGAGGGTGCTGTGATGTTATATCACATAGTTGTGATTGACAGTAAACTTTGAGGATTATTTTGTCTACACATTGCCGTGTTCACAGAAACAACTCCCCATACAGTGACTGCATTAGACTGTAAGATATGTCGTGACGTTTCGCCCTCAACGGCCTCCTCTCAGGTTGGCCGATGTTTGAGGGCGCCCCGTCATGTCGTACCTTACAGACTATGACTGCATTTACACTACATCATTTTGACTTTATTTGTTTTAGGAGGTGCATTTATTTCATCCTAGTGGGCTCTGTAAGAAATCTATCACTGATCTACATATAGCACCTTTCCTTTTCCATATGCACCTAGCACCTTTCCTTATAAAAAAAAATGCACAGGTTTGTTAAAGGGCCACACAGCTAAGGCAAAATCTTTGCTGCATACTTAAAATGCACTCGCAGTATTCTACTTACTGCAGCATACTTAGCTGTCACTTGCAACTGACTGAACTCAACCTTGTATTAACATATACCTAACTTAAGTTATAAATGATCTGATATCATAATTTATCACAATGGCATATTTTGGAAATCCTTACTATTCAATCATACTGGAAGACAACTGTAAATGTAATGTTATAGCAGGCATACATTGACACTATACAAGAATATGGTACATGTAACTGTAATTAGAGTTGGACTAGCAGCATATGTTATGTACATAGCTCATTTCGGTTGAGTCTATTGATATTAGGGTTATGAATGTCACACTACTACAGGATAAAGTTTAAGGGGCTTATTCAGAATAAAATAGTTATCAAATTGATGACTGGGTACCACAAATAGTTGGATACGGTCACAAACGCTTGTTACATAATAGTAAATATTAAATCTCCAACACTATTGACAGGATAATCACAATTTGTGGTGAGTTGGACAAAGGTAGTGGTTCAAAGTAGTGCAACACCTGGAAAATGACATGAATTGCAACAAGAAGAGCTAAAATAGACAGAACCAGGCAAACATATACATGGATTAGAGCTCACTGCTACAGTGCTAGCAGGTGAGGATTGCACCCCACTACCAGGGAAATTAATACAGATGGGGACTCACTGCTGAAGTAACCAGTGCCAAGCATTAGTTGTAGCGCTCAGTGAGAAAATAAGGTAGTTGTATGAAAGAATTGTTCCCCATTGCTATTATGTAGCCAGTGTCATGCAGATGCATGTATAAATGGTAATTCATGGCTAAAGTACCAAATACCAGGCAATCAAGATAATACACAACAGCTTACAACTAGAACATCTGGTGTTAGATTAACATACATACTAATGAAAGACATAGCCTCCATCACAACGGCACTTTCTATCAATGCAGGGCACACAATATTTGTACTTCAAGACTTGTCGTTGAGGGGGCTATTTTCATCATGGAAGATTTTACAACGCCTACAATGACATCTAACATTATATCACCTCCTGAAATGGTTTGTACAATGTCGACATCTTTATAGTCTAGAGTCACTACATGTAACAATGACATAACTCTGCAATATTCTACCATAGATCTTCTTGGAGAGTTCCCTCCAAGATCTATGATTCTACTATGGAGCAGTATGTCATACATGTACTAACAAAATCTTCCAAATAGTCTGTTATATAATAAAGGTGTACAATTCAATCATAGGTTCTCACATTAGAGCTATTTTCTTGGGCTAGTCTTTTTTTTTGTACTTTGCTGAAACAATTTGAAACAAGGTTTTTAGTTGATTAAAAGAAAAAGAAAATAATTTGGCAGACATATATTTTTAAATACAAAAAAGTTGGGTTTATAAACTTGCTTTCAACACTCTATTGGTGAGTACTTTTTGCAGGTAAATATTACATTAATAGTTTTATCCCCAACATCCAAAAGGAATATACTGTGATATCATGAAAAAAAAGACACAAAGAAATAGATATCAAAGACACGGAGTCAGAAAATAATTTATAACAAAAACTGATTTCATAAGATGTGGTGTGCATGTGTGGCATTTGTGTATACTGTCTAAATTTATGTCAATTTTTGTATATTCTTTTATCTTGTGAGCTGTGAATCCACACAAAAATTCCTATAAACCTTCTACAATTTCAGTTTTAAACCATGGCCAGATGTTGATCATATTCTGTCAGTGAGTGACCACCCTTTTGTGTGTGTGTGTGTGTGTGTGTGTGTGTGTGTGTGTGTGTGTGTGTGTGTGTGTGTGTGTGTGTAATGACAGTATTCAATGTATGTACAATATCTGTTTTACATAATGTTCTATATATATATATATATATATATATGTCTTTACTTTACATGTCCAGAATAACTACAAGATGAATTTTCATTTATTCTTGACAATAACAATATTTTTTATATTTGTTATATCAACATCATATTCCATTGTAAAGTTTTATTTCAATATCCACCAGTGACAATAAAGTTAATATCGTTATTATCATCAATGCATTAGCATGTAGTCCATCCTAAAGATGAGAGCTGACTGTGATTGACACTAAGTGTTCAGGACACTCTACAAAGTGATGTCATTATTAAGTGATGTCAACAGCACAATACTTTAAAGATAATAAAAAGTGTGTAGCAATGAAAACAATACCCCCCCCCCCCCCACATACTGCTTATGATGGCAGGTCACTGATAGTCAAGTACAAGTTGTGGCCTGGACAGAAAAAGTTCATATTTTTATGACATGCTATCATTGAAAGTTTTTTCTGTGTTTGTTTCTCCCTGTCTCCCTGGTAGGTTTTGGTGAATTTCACTGACTGCAAATAAGCTGCCACTTTATTTAATTACTCTATGGATGTTTAATAAGTAAGTCAGTTATTCTGGTAATGAGTAGTTGCTGTTAAGTAAAAGTGTAAATGCTTGTCTATTCACTGGAGCCTTATCAAGAAAGTCATTCATTCAGCCATTAATAACAATGGAGACAGACCACATGAGAACCATTTCATCCATCAATAGTCATTGTTGACATCAACACATCTGGGGGGTCATGAAGTATGCATTTCTGACCTAGGCGTTAGGTATGGCATTTCATTTAAAACCTCAAAATGTTGATACTATGATCATGTAATTTTACATGAAAGTGTGGACATAAACACAAGAAATAAAGAGAAATTATATTGTATATGTAATGTGATGCCCCGGGTATGGGGTATGACCATGTAAATTTACATCAAAGCATGCCTACAAAGGCAACACATGCAGAGAAATTATACAGGACAGGGATATGCCCTAGTTATACATCTGCAGCCAGAAACTTGGTACATGATGAATATGGCATGTATCAACCTCTGCCCTCTTTAATATCCTGTCTGTTATCACAGTGATGAGTAGTTCTGTCATGAAACCAGACCCATCATTATCCTTCCACTACGGAGCAGGCAAAGTTTTCATAAAACTTGAAACCAGACCCATCATTATCCTTCCACTACGGAGCAGGCAAAGTTTTCATAAAACTTGAAACCAGACCCATCATTATCCTTCCACTACAGAGCAGGCAAAGTTTTCATAAAACTTGAAACCAGACCCATCATTATCCTTCCACTACGGAGCAGGCAAAGTTTTCATAAAACTTGAAACCAGACCCATCATTATCCTTCCACTACGGAGCAGGCAAACTTTTCATAAAACTTGAAACCAGACCCATCATTATCCTTCCACTACGGAGCAGGCAAAGTTTTCATAAAACTTGAAACCAGACCCATCATTATCCTTCCACTACAGAGCAGGCAAAGTTTTCATAAAACTTGAAACCAGACCCATCATTATCTTTCCACTACGGAGCAGGCAAAGTTTTCATAAAACTTGAAACCAGACCCATCATTATCTTTCCATTACAGAGCACGCAAGGTTTTCTCCAAGTACATTGATCCTTGGTAAGTGCAGCATGTCCTCAAAATCCCCCAATAAAATGCTTCTGTTGTGCAACCTTACTTTAGAATGTTTATCATCCCCAGGCAAGGATTTTGAATTTAATAGTGATCAAGGGCAGAGTCAGTTTTTAGAAATGTGATACAGCAATCAAGGGTATGGGATCTAGATAACCATCAGTTGTCAGACCACCTGGGGTTAACATTCTGCAGATGTATAGACATGAGAAGTAAACAGGTGGGATATCGGAGGTTAAATGTGTATGACAGGCAGTATTGGGGGTTAGACAATCAGTCTGACTCAGCTAGCAGACAGGCTACCTGGAGTACCACAAAGGCAGTTAGGCAAGGTAGTTATTTTGACAGACAGTCTGATGTCTGGATACCTGGGGGTTAAACAGTCAGCATGTGGGGTAGGAGTGTGGCAGAATCTGTATGCTGGGCACCTGCAGAGGTTAGACAAATGGCAGGCACAACAGGGATTACACATGACAATCAGTAGGTAAAGTAAAGGTGTGACAGAAAGTCAGCTGCCAGGACACTGGGGTTAGAGTCAGTCATCAGGGTATGGGTTAGACAGAGTCCTTATACAGGGTATGGGTTAGACAGAGTCCACATACAGGGTATGGGTTGGACAGAGTCCACATACAGGGTATGGGTTATACAGAGTCCACATACAGGGTATGTGTTGGGCAGTTAGACAGAGTCTGGAAGTTATCGAAAAATAACTTATAGATAGTTAGAAGGGAAAGTATGGGTTAAACTAAGAAATCTAGGGGTCTGGTGGTCAGTAGGCAAGACTTAAATCTAAATAACTTCTTTTCATTCTAATACTCAAAATGATATGCTTACCTATTTTTTGAGTTGGGGGTTTTGGTTGTGGTGCTGGCTGTACAGGTGGTGGTGTTGATGAAACAGCAGCCTGAGGTCTTGGTCTAGCAGGCACTGGGGGTGGTGGTGCCAAAGCTACAAAGAAGTAAATCCACAATTATTATACATCTGTACAATATACAATAAAAGTAGCGATCATTTTATCAGTTATTTGAAACTACTACAAACCACATTATATCACCATATGTGTAAATGTCTAGTCAAAGATTTCCTCTATTGGGTGATTTTACACGACAATTTTTGAAATTATGCACAACAAATCAGAGGATAACCCACTATCTTTATTCCTCTCATTCTTTCAAGTCAATACAACACCTAAACTTCAGTTGTCTTTATTTTACAAACAGGTGTATTATACATATAGGAATGGTATGTCGCTTGGTGGCTAGCCCAGAGATTTGTCCATCTGATTTGACATACTGACTTGACAGTATAGCCCAGAGACTTGGCTATCTGACTTGACATACTGGCTTGACAGTATAGCCCAGAGATTTGTCCATCTGATTTGACATACTGACTTGACAGTATAGCCCAGAGACTTGGCTATCTGACTTGACATACTGGCTTGACAGTATAGTCCAGAGACTTGGCTATCTGACTTGACATACTGACTTGACAGTATAGCCCAGAGACTTGGCTATCTGACTTGACATACTGACTTGACAGTATAGCCCAGAGACTTGGCTATCTGACTTGACATACTGACTTGACAGTATAGCCCAGAGACTTGGCTAGCTGACTTGACATACTGACTTGACAGTATAGCCCAGAGACTTGGCTATCTGACTTGACATACTGGCTTGACAGTATAGTCCAGAGACTTGGCTATCTGACTTGACATACTAGCTTGACAGTATAGCTAACAGACTTGAATATCTGACTTGACAGTATAGCCCAGATACTTGGCTATCTGACTTGACATACTGGCTTGACAGTATAGTCCAGAGACTTGGCTATCTGACTTGACATACTGGCTTGACAGCATAGCCCAGAGACTAGGCTATCTGACTTGACATACTGACTTGACAGTATAGCCCAGAGACTTGGCTATCTGACTTGACATACTGACTTGACAGTATAGCCCAGAGACTTGGCTATCTGACTTGACATACTGGCTTGACAGTATAGCCCAGAGACTTGGCTATCTGACTTGACATACTGGCTTGACAGTATAGCCCAGAGACTTGGCTATCTGACTTGACATACTGGCTTGACAGTATAGCCCAGAGACTTGGCTATCTGACTTGACATACTGGCTTGACAGTATAGCCCAGAGACTTGGCTATCTGACTTGACATACTGACTTGACAGTATAGCCCAGAGACTTGGCTATCTGACTTGACATACTGGCTTGACAGTGTAGCCCAGAGACATGGCTATCTAACTTGACATACTAGCTTGACAGTATAGCCCAGAGACTTGGCTATCTGACTTGACATACTGACTTGACAGTATAGCCCATAGACTTGTCCATCTGACTTGACATACTAGCTTGTTTGACAGTATAAATGTGTGTTCTGGTGAATTACATTTTCAAGCAAGATCGTCAAATCTCTGGGCTACTCAGTAGTCAACCTCTCCAAGTAAATTGAAAGGACTGTATAGACTGTGTCTTGCAATGGAGTATGGTCAAAGACTAATGTTCACATAGTTCAATCCTCTTGTAAAGTGCGCCCTCACTGTTTCCATAAGACTAATTGCTGCCAAAGATGGCAAAGCCAAGGTCCCAGGACAATGAGAGAGTCTATAGATCAACAGACTTTTGAAACACTACAGGGTGCATAAAGTAATCAGCAAATATTCCTAAGGCATGCTTTGCTTATACCAATTGCCTAGAACATGATTACAATAGCAGCTGGCTTGTTCATAGTGACTGTGACATCTAAGACATTCTTCTGCATAGCTGTTTAGAAATCCAATTATAGTCTGTAGCTGTATATGTAAGAAAGGACCCTCGCTCTTGTCAACAGGCATGATTCATTATCCAACAGTGATGGTTTACTGCACATGATGGTGATTGGTAAATTACATTGCTAGGTTAATTAAATCACACAGTGGTTACGATATACTTTATAATATACAGAAAAATAAGGGACACATGTTGAACAGTGTCCATTCATTGCAGATGATACATATCCTCAAGTCTTAACTTTCCCACGGTTTCTGTACATACTTGGTATAATCCCACAATTAAGTCATCCATAATTTTTCAAAAACATGAAGATTCACACGCAGCAGTCTTGAGTACACTACAGTCTAGTGGTTGATGAAGTACATGTATGGCAAGGTGTTTCATTTGTGTATATCAATTCAGACACACAGTGTGTTTCAGTTGTTTTTTAAAAGAAATTACCCTCTTTACAGACAACTTTATTCTAAATTCCATATGAAAATACATCATATTCCGTCAAGTTTTACCTATTCTAAGAAAAAGTTAAACTCCAGTATATGATTATTTCATGAGATATTATACTGGAACAGTGTATATCAGAATGACTTGTTTTCAAGCATATGGCAGACATCCTTAGAATTAAGTCACACTGGAGGACATGCAATTTTACAAAACATAGTTGGTAACAAAAATCTGTTTTCTATTAACGATATAGTCTTAACCCTAACGCTAACCTCATCCTAACCCCTAACCTTAGTGCCTGAGATTGTTTATACTTGCAAAATAATCCACTGTATGGAGAGTTCCTTGACCTTACAACTACATTCTTGCACTCTACTCACTATGGTAACAGTTTCACATGGCCACAAATTAAGATGCACTGAAACTCTGTCAGAACAATACATAATACATCCTGTACTGTAGGGGATTTTGACATGCCAGTTTATATAGTGAGCTACATGATGATGTAGTGCCCACTCAGTCAGGGATTACAACTTCTGCACTGAACTCACACTAGAATCATGAGAATGTATTAAGGTCAATGTAGCATGTGCATAGTGCTAAACTGAACTTCATAGAAGACACAATCCCACACTGGTTAATTGTATGACAAAGTTATTCTGCAAATTTAGGTTTGACCTTGAAAATGAAGTTTAAGATCAAAGCTTGAAAGCTAACTGTCCATAACTATAGGTGAAGACAACTTGAATGTATCACTGTGTCTCTAGATACAAAACTTCAAACATTATTGAGCCATTTACTATTCAACCTTGAATATGAGGTCCAAGTCAAAGGCCAAGGTATAAAAAGAAAGCTTACCTTTCATAATATGAGTGTAGACACTTAAATGGAGTTTTGTGTGTTTAACTTTTTGAATTATTGCAGAAAGACAAATTTCAGTTTTGAAAATGTTTTGTAGCAGTCAGGTTCCCATTAGTAAGCTTACCACTGATAATGTGAGTGTAGACACTTCAATGGTGTCTGTATGTATCAAAGTTTTGGAGATAAGAGGCAAAATATGCTTTTTTATCACAAATAAATAAGGCATTCATGTCTCACATCATAAATTTTACAACAAATATGGCTGAAGTGCCATTAAGCCATGTTTGATTTGGTCACAGAACAAAGTGATGTACATATGTCTCACATTAGTATGTTACCTTTGTGCCAGGTTTGGTTGAAATCAGTTGGTGCATACCAGAGATATGTGGATGAATGCATGCACAGACACATGCACAGAACCCAATGTAATAGCCCCTCAGAACGCAGAGCAGTTCCTACTGGGGCTACAAAGATTGTATAGGGTGTACAATATTCTCTGATATGCTAGGCAGTCATTTTATCATTTCACTCAACCCAAGAATAAAGCTTTACAAATCACATGCAGGATTGTAGGATTATGTTAGTGAAATAGTATCCATTGGTCATAAAACACATCAAATTATAAATAAAGTGAAATAGATCTGTAAAACACAGTGACAAAACAGATAGTAGCCACAAGTTTTAAAACACAACAAACACTAAGTGTATCGTAAGAACTCTATCAAGGGTATATAACAGTCATTAGCCATAAAACAAAGTTTAATACATAGGACTACAGAAAAGTGATGAAACAGTAGCCACAAGTTTTAAAACACAACAAACACTGAGTGTATGGTAAGAACTCTATCAAAGCCATATAACAGTCATTAGCCATAAAACATATTTACTGAACAAACTTTAATACATAGGGTTGTAGAACATAGTGATGAAACAGATATAGTAGCAGCCACCAGTTTTAAAACACACAGAAAACTAGACACTCTGAGTGTCCGGTAAGGACCTATGACAGACATACATGTATAGCAGACATTAGTCATACAATGTATAGTCATGGAACAACTACATACTTGCCACTAGTTTTATAAAACACAGAGAAAACTAAACACACTGATTGATCAGTAAGAACTGGTCACAGGTAAAAGCTATTAGTCATAAACACATTCAATGAATAAAGGTAAACACAGGGCTGTAGAAAACACGGCTGAAACCAATAGTAGCTGCCAGTTTCATAACACTACACATACTGAGTGTATCATTACAAGAACTCTGACAAGCATATCGTAACAGCCATTAGTCATAAAATGTATAGGGCCATGGAACACTGTGACAGAACAGATATTTGCCACCAGTTTTAAAACACAGAGAAAACTAGGCACACTGACAGAGTGCTTAATAAGAACTCTAACAGGCATATCGAATAAAGTTGTGCATACACAGGACTAGAAATAGTGTTAAAACAAATAGTATATAGTGATCAGTTTTATAACACACTAGGGCTTCACTTTAAAAACTCCATACAACAGCCATTAGTGATAAAATACACATTATGGATACTACACAGAAATCTTTACTTTATCAGAATGCAAATTGCAATGTAAGTAGAGGCTATATATGAGGCATAAGTTACACAGCACCCTTAGAAGAGAGATAGAGACCTGATGTGGGAGAACTCTTTCTTCTTGTTCTTGCTGGAACTGGAGGAGGAGGTGGAACAGCTGTAAAAAGTAAGCATGGAAGAGAGCTGAAAAGGTAAGCAAAATACAGCTGGAAAAGTAAACTGAGCAAGGCTGAAAAATAGTGGCAATGTGTTGAAATACAACTGCATACTATGCACGTATTTCTGGTGGGTTTAAATAAATGGGACCATTCACCCAAGGTGGATTGATTGATACCTGGCACTAGTACCCCAATACAGTATTGCCCTGTTCCACGTGGAATGGTGAAATTGGTTTGAATTCGGTTCTCTTCCGGCATATACTAAATCACTTTCAAACTATTAGTTGAACCAATTTGAACCACCTCAAGGGGTTGGTAATGAACCAATTGAAAGTAAATTCATTCAAAACTAGAGTGAATGATTTTGTCAAGTCCAGACATTGTGACACTAGAGGGCATCAATATAAACTGCTCAAAGTCCATACAAGGCTGGATATTAGTTTTGTACATAGAAGTATAAACCACTGGAATAGTCTTCCCAATCATGTGGTTCAATTGATACACAAAATGTATATTCTTTTGAGAGACGTTTAGATAGACACTGGGAAGGACTTGCAAATGAAATTTAAATTGAAGACTATGCAAGCATACGCACTGATAAGACTTTAATTAACCATGATCTGATATCAGAGGCCTAAATAAGGCCTAAAATCAGAATTATACCTGTATATAGTGTATACCTATATACCTGTAAAACCAGCTTATCAATTCAAGTCCATTGCTCAATTTTTCTCATGGGGATAGAAGCCAGTTTGAACTGATTAACTGAACTGACTCTGTTTATATAGGTTTCAAATCAATTCAGGTTAAGACAAGACTTATTTTTACCTTTGCACATAACATAGAGCATGCTCAGAAATTATAAACGGGTTAAACAAGGTTTTCAGAGGTCCACCAGTAACTAATTATAATCTTACCTGGCGCAACAGGTCCAGGAGGACTTGACAGTGGCAAGGCAGTATTAGATTTACTTGTAACTTGGAAACCATTGTGTGTGCCAGCTCCAGTTGGAGAGAATGGCTCCATTTCAAATAGACTGTCACTTTGCACAGGTTGAGGCTGTTGTACAACATGTTGTTCTGCCTAAAACATCACACAAACAAACAAACAAAGTAAATGTACACAATTTTCACAATCAGTAAACATTATACATGAGTTTGGTTAATTCCCAAGGAAATGGAAAATTAATAATTTTTTGTGGTTAAAATGGCATTATGACAATTTGCACCAACAGATTTGAAAAACACAACATTCTCGGTTACCATCCTTGTTTGTGCATAATAAACCACAGGCATACTTAATCTAACCCCCCCCCCCCCCACCCCCAATGTTTTGTTGATGCTGATTTGCCCCTAAATAAGCTTTATAGTGAATATAATGTTAGTCTGTCGGGTACACCATGGTGGGGCGCCCTCACACATCGACCAACCCCCTATCACAGGAGCAAGGTAGATGAGGGCTGAGTAACGACACATATCTTACAGTCTAGTATTATGTATGTGAGTTTTATACATCAGACTTAAGCTCAAAATAGGGTCTCAGTTACCAGCTATGTCACTTTAGGACCTGTATTTTTGACAACAAGAAGACTCTGACTTGGTGATTCGCTTCGCCAAGAGACTTGGTTATCTGTCTTGACAATCTTGTTGGCCAGAACATCTGTCAAGTCAACCAGTATATTGTGTCAGATAGCACACTCTCTGGGCTAAGATTAACTATGCAAATGTTTGGAACAGTGAACAAAATTGTCTCAAATTTATCAACATTTAAAATAGCCATTCAATTGTACATGAACTAGAGTGTAAAATATGAAATTTGAAAAAGACAGGTAGACAATATAAAATTATCTTTTATTCACTCCAAACACCTTCATTCATCCCTTTATCCAAAATATACTCTACCAAGAGGATATCATATTTTAACTTACACCATGTCAGGACAAAGTATTTCTAATAAAAGACACCATCTATTAACCAGCATAATTCTGCTCTTACCACCACAAGCTATACTCATGTTATCCAGATGTGAGAGCAAAGTCTGGCAAACTTTATCAGGTTTTACAAAGCTTGCACAGGAAAAGGTCAACTTTTGGACATGATAGTCTAGAATGAACCCAACTATTTTGAATATTCCTAAATTGGTATACAACCTACAATCACCTGAACAATGTCATTTTGTGTCAATTGTCTAAACCCGCTACAAGTTAAAGGCCAATGTCATTCTGTGTCAATTGTCTAACCCCACTACAAGTTAAAGGCCAATGTCATTCTGTGTCAATTGTCTAACCCCACTACAAGTTAAAGGCCAATGTCATTCTGTGTCAATTGTCTAAACCCGCTACAAGTTAAAGGCCAATGTCATTCTGTGTCAATTGTCTAACACCACTACAAGTTAAAGGCCAATGTCATTCTGTGTCAATTGTCTAACCACACTACAAGTTAAAGGCCAATGTCATTTTGTGTCAATTGTCTAACCCCACTACAAGTTAGAGGCCAATGTCATTCTGTGTCAATTGTCTAACCCCACTACAAGTTAGAGGCAATGTCATTCTGTGTCAATTGTCTAAACCCGCTACAAGTTAAAGGCCAATGTCATTCTGTGTCAATTGTCTAACCCCACTACAAGTTAAAGGCCAATGTCTGATTAGGATTACAAACCAGGTGCGAAAAACAGTCTTTGACAGAGGAATAGAATAAGCTGGTCTAGAACACAAAGAATAAACATTTGTAATAGTTGTATTGCCAAAGATAAGGTAGTACTAATGTGAGAACCTGGTATTGAATCATGGACCTTTAAGTTTTCAACTAATTTTACCAACCATGTAAGTACTGGTTTATTATGTTTTAGTGGAAAATGATAACCATCAACTAATTTTATAATGAATTAGTGGTGAATAAATGACAGAAGGGTATTTAGTATCTTTTACAGGGAAGAAATGAAATGCTAATGACTTGAGATGTACATCACAGGGATAAAACTCACCTGCTGTTTAAGAGTTATGGGTGAAGACTTAACAATTTGTGAAGAAGGAACAGAACTAGTGGATTTCTGTGCACAGCAAAAGAGATAAAAAAAGATAATGGCATGGCAAGAATTATTGATACACGCAAGGAAGAATTGAGCAGTGGCACTTTGAATGGGACTACACAAACATTACTACTCGGTTTTGATAATACTTTAGGTGCTAGGTATCAGGACCAGTGTTCTCCCTTAAGTTTTCAACACTCATTCCTTTAGACTGAATTGACAAATACAATGTGTCCCATTTATAAGCTCTAAACAATCCTAAATTCGGATCACAACATTCAATATGACATATCAGTACAATGCCTGAGTTCACTTTGGGTGTAGTAAAAATTTGGTTTGGCATTGGACTCAAATCAAATGATGACTGCACTTTAAGGAGACTACAATGAAATGACAAATCTGTCAGTTTATCATCACATATGTAGTCATTTATTGAAATTTGAAAGGTTATATAATAATCCCTTCCTGTAAAGAGGTATTATTGAGAATACAAGGTGAACAAGTGGTATATAGTGTCTGTTCACAACAAGTGTTACATAGTGGATAGTGTCTGTTCCCAACAAGTTCTACATAGTGTGTCTGTTCCCAACAAGTTCTACATAGTGTGTCTGTTCCCAACAAGTTCTACATAGTGTCTGTCTGTTCACAACAAGTGCTACATAGTGTCTATCTGTTCACAACAAGTTCTACATAGTGTCTATCTGTTCACAACAATTGCTACATAGTGTCTATCTGTTCACAACAAGTTCTACATAGTGTGTCTGTTCACAACAATTGCTACATAGTGTCTATCTGTTCACAACAAGTTCTACAGTGTCTATCTGTTCACAACAATTGCTACATAGTGTGTCTGTTCACAACAAGTTCTACATAGTGTCTATCTGTTCACAACAAGTGCCACATAGTGTCTATCTGTTCACAACAAGTGCTACATAGTGTCTATCTGTTCACAACAAGTGCCACATAGTGTCTATCTGTTCACAACAAGTGCTACATAGTGTCTATCTGTTCACAACAAGTGCCACATAGTGTCTATCTGTTCACAACAAGTGCTACATAGTGTCTATCTGTTCACAACAAGTGCCACATAGTGTCTATCTGTTCACAACAAGTGCTACATAGTGTCTATCTGTTCACAACAAGTGCCACATAGTGTCTATCTGTTCACAACAAGTGCTACATAGTGTCTATCTGTTCACAACAAGTGCCACATAGTGTCTATCTGTTCACAACAAGTGCTACATAGTGTCTATCTGTTCACAACAAGTTCTACATAGTGTCTATCTGTTCACAACAATTGCTACATAGTGTGTCTGTTCCCAACAAGTTCTACATAGTGTCTATCTGTTCACAACAAGTGCTACATAGTGTGTCTGTTCACAACAAGTGCTACATAGTGTCTATCTGTTCACAACAAGTGCCACATAGTGTCTATCTGTTCACAACAAGTGCCACATAGTGTCTATCTGTTCACAACAAGTTCTACATAGTGTCTATCTGTTCACAACAATTGCTACATAGTGTGTCTGTTCCCAACAAGTTCTACATAGTGTCTATCTGTTCACAACAAGTGCTACATAGTGTCTGTTCCCAACAAGTTCTACATAGTGTGTCTGTTCACAACAATTGCTACATAGTGTTTATCTGTCCACAACAAGTGCTACATAGTGTCTGTCTGTTCACAACAATTGCTACATAGTGTGTCTGTTCCCAACAAGTTCTACATAGTGTCTGTCTGTTCACAACAATTGCTACATAGTGTGTATGTTTACAAGACTTAGTGCTAAATAGTGTGTCTGTTCACAACAATTGCTACATAGTATGTCTGTTCACTATTTGGATGTCATTTTTACAATGCAATATTTATTTCTTCAAAAGGGCTCTCAGAAATTTCATGATGGCCCATGTAACCTTTTGTAGGGAGAACACTGTCGTTTGTGGTTTCTACTGGTATACAATGTGAGAACTAAAAGAAATGGGGCAAGATAGCAGCAAAAGGTACTAAACTACAACAGAGCGATGCAAAATAAACTGGAGACACTGTAGATAAGATACTAGTAGTAGTAGTAGTAGTAGTAGTACTAATATTAAAGAAGGACTGGGAAAAAGACAAAGATTTCTCCTTACTGGGTAAAAGAATTGAATCCAGTTTTAATAGTTAGTGGTACAAGTCTGATCCTACAGAAACCTTATACATGTACTGGAGAATATATTGTTCATGGTTCTAAGAATCAATAGGACAGTAAAATATACAGTCAAACCTGTGTATAGTGGTCAGCCAAGGGACCAACAAAATGTGGCCACTATAGAGAGGTGACCTTTCTGTAGAGGGTTGGTTGTTTTTGCAGGTGGCCAAAACATTGAGACGTTAAGAGAAGTGGGGACACAAACTAAATACAACACAATATTAAGGGTTTCAAAACTAATTATTTAATCTCACATCAAAAATACATGTACATGTATTTACAATTCAATGACAACTCTGCTTTGCATACATTCTAGAAGTAATTTTGCAGTTTCTGAATACAGTCTAGTCCTATTACAAATTTATGTAACACAGTTTATCCATGACATGTACTTCTTGTTAAAAAAGTTCACACTCTGGCTGGCTTGAAGAACTGCAACATTGAAGTCTGCTTAGCTACTGAAACTCCCACGTCAGCTTGTTGATTTCTTTGTTACCCGTCTTTCGAATCTTTCTTCTACGATCACCTGGTGCGTTGCTTTCAAACTCCTCCAAAAATACAGACGTGCGTTTCAGTATTTTCTGTATCTGGGTATGCCCAACACCATACTTTGCCAGTTTGCGTGAGCCCACAGAACAACCACTCGCTTTGTACAGACTGATAATCTCAACCTTCTCGTTCAAATCAACGTCTTCCGAAGTCTTCGCCATGATTTCGATGATAAACGGTAGGTAATTCTGCGATACTATTTGTTACGACGTGATAGCTACGATGCAAAAACATAGAATGGTACATGTACGAAGCTCTCGCTCCGATAAACACAGTTGCCGCCATTGATGTTTTGTTACGTTCACGCACAGAGGGACTGTGGTTCACGTGTTAATGTGATGACGCACTTTGACCTACGACCTGACAATTGTACTTCAATGTTTCTTTGTACGGTAAATTTTCTGACTCCTTTCGGCACTGCAGCAAGTGTTAAACGGGTATCGTTGGCATTACTGTGGGTCTATTGGCGGTACGGTCACCCTGTTTGATGTTACCGGGTGATGCCCACAGTGTGGCCGTAGTGAATAACATGAACGAACTACGTCATTGTCTTGTTTCCGTAGTGCAGTGCCTATTGTTAACCAAAGACGGTGTGTGTTTTCACACCGATACGGCGATAAAACAAAACATCGGACAACCTCTGACGACTTTCTATTTCAATTGAGAGTTTCAACTCAAAGATACCGACCGTTATACATGGTATAATTACCAAATTGGGCCGGTAATAGGTGGCCGCTGACCGCGTTAAAGAGGTGGCCGTTCTATCAAATGTCATTAACATGTAAAATTGCATGGGACTGCCACAAAGTGACCGGTTAGAGAAGGTGGCCACTCAGGGTGATCGCTAAGACAGGTTTGACTGTAGTTACTTTGGAATTGTAACTTACAAATGAATGTAATAAATGCAACTACTACTACTACTTCTACTACTACTGTACAAGATGGAATTCACTTCCAAAAATGTTTAAACTCTGCAAGTCAAGTAGACATGTAGCATTCATAACTGTGAACACAGAATCCATGAACATTTATTCCCATGTCTCTTGATATTAAAATAATCTGCAATGTCTTAACTCTAAATAACTGACCTGTTGTTGTAAGGTTACTTGAGGCTGTGCTGCTGGTGGTGGTGGTGGATTTGCAGCTGGTGGATTGGTATCAGTAGTAGATGGTGTTGAACTGTTAGCATTGGATAATGTGGATTTCTGACCAGTTAAAGCTTCAAGTTCAGCCACTCTTTTCCGTAATTTTGTGTTTTCTGTTTCAACCTCTTGTAACTATAGATTGATAAAATTGAAATAATTAATGAATCTTTGTTGAAAAACACATCTGTTATTACTAGTCCAAGTTAAGTTGTAGTGAGACATTTGAAACAAAAATTACAGGATTTAGTTTGTGTCAGACTATTTTAAGACAACATCTTGCTCAAATTATTCATAAAAATGTAAATATAAACGCTTTCATTTGACTGTCATTTTACTTCACTTCACTTATACAAGCCACTAGGCATACATGTAATAGTTATGTTGAACACCGTGTCATCATGTCAACTATTGGTTCATGTAACGGCCACAGATAACTAGTTATCACCACCTTGCTTTTGCCATATTGAATTACTGTTCAATCAATCACCTCATTTAATGACAGTGCTAGATAATATTACTTGCCACCTGTGTACGTATGCAATGCATGTATGCAGGAACCAGCAAATGTAAAGCCATGCCATACAACATTGTAAGAAAACAAAATTGCACCACATATTTTATGAAACAAAGAATTCCACAATATTTTCATGTGCAATATTTTGAAGTGTCATATTTGAAACTCTCTACATCTTATTCAAGACAGTAGTGTGTCTTATCTTGTATTCTTACCCGTTTCTGCAATATAATAAACTGTTTCTTCATTTCCATGTCTCTGCCTGATGTATCCAGAAACTTTCTGTATGCTAAATCAAAGGCTTGACCTACTGTCAGGGTGATTTCTTCAGCCTATAGTAAATAAACAAAGAAAACTATTATTACTGTCAGGGTGATTTCTTCAGCCTAGAGTAAAATAAACAAAGAAAACTATTATTACTGTCAGGGTGATTTCTTCAGCCTAGAGTAAAATAAACAAAGAAAACTATTATTACTGTGGTAATGAAGACTACTGGTACAGTGTACTAAGATAGACACAAACTAAAACTATTATCGCAACATGTTGATACAACAGTGATAAGCTACTGAATGGACGTCATTGTTTTTATAGTCTCTCTGAAAGCTAGTTCCATAAATTTGTAGTGTACTGTTTGGGGCTTCCAAAGTTTTTACTATATTTATCACTGGGCGATTAGATTTGCACAACAGAGGAACTGTTGTGCTGTCAGACATATATATCATGACCATTTATCTGGAGGTAATAAGCACTTCGGAGTCATGAATATTTGTTCATTTAATACATATGCATGTAAGTCCCATGAAGCAACAGTGGGCCAGTGCTAGAACAATCACAGTGAAATAGAGTTTAAATTTGGTGTTTTTTGGTAATCACATAAAATTTATGTGATGTGAAATCGTGAGTTTATAAAAGTACCATTTGCTTCCCCGAGTGGTGTTCACCTGCAAGTCAGATATCAACTACCTTTTCTCATATTGTGTCACATATTATTGAAGATACTTACACATTTGTCACTGTCAAGTACAAAACAAAGATGTTTATTTGTAGTTTGTTCTTTTGCAATGAAGGCACATATCTTCTTGTCAGTTTTGTCATCAGCACAGTATGATATTCGATGGAGTGCATATGTGTGCAGCCTCTCCTGAAATCCAATGACAGCAATACATTTCAATGAGTTTGTAGCTTTTATGGTCTGGGCATATCCATGATATTCATGTATGCAGATATACATACCCACATTTGCAGAGTAATAATATGCATGCACACAATAATATAATATGCATACACACAACACATGTACATACACACAAACACACAAGCATGTATGCATACTATAGATATGCAAACATCCACATATACTATATACATAATTAATACATGCATGCATGCATGCACACACACACGCACGCACGCACGCACACACGCACGCACGCACGCACGCACATGCACACGCACACACACACACACACACACACACACACACACACACACACACACACAGAAACATAAACTTGCCTACCTTTGTTTTTGGTTCCTGTAAACCAAGTCCCTCAGCTGATATTGTTAACTCTAATTTACGAGGTTTATTTCCTTCAGCTTTCTTGATATGCCGAGAAAACTACACAAAGAAACAATTGTACACTTTACTTAATCCCATGTGCCAAGTACTATATACTGGAATACTGACACTAACTCTTTGGTTTCTAAGGCAACCATAATTTTATTCGAATGTGTTGTCAAGTAGTAACACAGTACAAAAATGGCTTGAAATTTGGATAAATTTCATACCTCAGTAGGCAGATTTAAACTGAACATAAAAGAAAATATTCAAAAGAAATTACTCTGTTTTGACATACCTTTAACTTTCGAATTGCTTCTTTCACTACATCAGCTCCCTTAGGCTGGTCTACTTCTGTCTGACCTAAGAACTGAACCATAAAAATAAAGTTTATTTAAAAGTCTTTTCTATTTTTTAATATTCAAAAGCACTGTACATACCACAGTATATAGAAATGGTCAAAGAATTATCAAGTTTTCTGATATAAAAATTACAATAAGTGATATCCAGTGTAACCTCTAATAAAACAAAACTTTTAAAGTGGGTCAAAATGATAAAAGCCACAAAGTAAGAGGAATGGGAAGAGGAGATTTTGGTTTGTCACAAAACCATCATTCCACACTACTTCTAAGTTCTACATGTATAAAGTCTATCACACAATCAAAGAGATAATACCATCATCTCAGACTACTTCTAAATTCTACATGTATAAAGTCTATCACACAATCAAAGAGATAATATCATCATCCCAGACTACTTCTAAGTTCTACATGTATAAAGTCTATCACACAATCAAAGAGATAATACCATCATCCCAGACTACTTCTAAGTTCTACATGTATAAAGTCTATCACACAATCAAAGAGATAATACCATCATCCCAGACTACTTCTAAGTTCTACATGTATAAAGTCTATCACACAATCAAAGAGATAATACCATCATCCCAGACTACTTCTAAGTTCTACATGTATAAAGTCTATCACACAATCAAAGAGATAATACCATCATCCCAGACTACTTCTAAGTTCTACATGTATAAAGTCTATCACACAATCAAAAACACAATACCATCATCCCAGACTACTTCTAAATTCTACATGTATAAAGTCTATCACACAATCAAAGAGATAATATCATCATCCCAGACTACTTCTAAGTTCTACATGTATAAAGTCTATCACACAATCAAAGAGATAATACCATCATCCCAGACTACTTCTAAGTTCTACATGTATAAAGTCTATCACACAATCAAAGAGATAATACCATCATCCCAGACTACTTCTAAGTTCTACATGTATAAAGTCTATCACACAATCAAAAACACAATACCATCATCCCAGACTACTTCTAAGTTCTACATGTATAAAGTCTATCACACAATCAAAAACACAATACCATCATCCCAGACTACTTCTAAATTCTACATGTATAAAGTCTATCACACAATCAAAGAGATAATATCATCATCCCAGACTACTTCTAAGTTCTACATGTATAAAGTCTATCACACAATCAAAGAGATAATACCATCATCCCAGACTACTTCTAAGTTCTACATGTATAAAGTCTATCACACAATCAAAGAGATAATACCATCATCCCAGACTACTTCTAAGTTCTACATGTATAAAGTCTATCACACAATCAAAGAGATAATATCATCATTCCACACTACTTCTAAGTTCTACATGTATAAAGTCTATCACACAATCAAAAACACAATATCATCATCCCAGACTACTTCTAAGTTCTACATGTATAAAGTCTATCACACAATCAAAGTGATAATATCATCATTCCACACTACTTCTAAGTTCTACATGTATAAAGTCTATCACACAATCAAAAACACAATATCATCATCCCAGACTACTTCTAAGTTCTACATGTATAAAGTCTATCACACAATCAAAGAGATAATACCATCATTCCAGACTACTTCTAAGTTCTACATGTATAAAGTCTATCACACAATCAAAGAGATAATACCATCATTCCAGACTACTTCTAAGTTCTACATGTATAAAGTCTATCACACAATCAAAGAGATAATACCATCATTCCACACTACTTCTAAGTTCTACATGTATAAAGTCTATCACACAATCAAAGAGATAATACCATCATTCCACACTACTTCTAAGTTCTACATGTATAAAGTCTATCACACAATCAAAAACACAATACCATCATTCCACACTACTTCTAAGTTCTACATGTATAAAGTCTATCACACAATCAAAAACACAATACCATCATTCCACACTACTTCTAAGTTCTACATGTATAAAGTCTATCACACAATCAAAAACACAATACCATCATCCCAGACTACTTCTAAGTTCTACATGTATAAAGTCTATCACACAATCAAAGAGATAATACCATCATCCCAGACTACTTCTAAGTTCTACATGTATAAAGTCTATCACACAATCAAAATAGTGATAGGGGTTGACCAATATGTGAGGGCGTACCTTACAGTGATAGGGGTTGACCGATATGTGAGGGCGTACCTTACAGTGATAGGGGTTGACCGATATGTGAGGGCGTACCTTACAGTGATAGGGGTTGACCGATATGTGAGGGCGTACCTTACAGTGATAGGGGTTGACCAATATGTGAAGGCGTACCTTACAGTGATAGGGGTTGACCGATATGTGAGGGCGTACCTTACAGTGATAGGGGTTGACCAATATGTGAAGGCGTACCTTACAGTGATAGGGGTTGACCGATATGTGAGGGCGTACCTTACAGTGATAGGGGTTGACCGATATGTGAGGGCATACCTTACAGTGATAGGGGTTGACCGATATGTGAGGGCATACCTTACAGTGATAGGGGTTGACCGATATGTGAGGGCGTACCTTACAGTGATAGGGGTTGACCGATATGTGAGGGCATACCTTACAGTGATAGGGGTTGACCAATATGTGAGGGCATACCTTACAGTGATATGGGTAACCTGATATGTGAGGGCGTACCCTACAGAGATAGGGGGTTGACCAATATGTGAGAGCGTACCTTACAGTGATAGGGGTTGACCAATATGTGAAGGCGTCCCTTACAGTGATAGGGGTTGACCAATATGTGAGGGCGTACCTTACAGTGATAGGGGTTGACCAATATGTGAGGGCGTACCTTACAGTGATAGGGGTTGACCAATATGTGAGGGCATACCTTACAGTGATAGGGGTTGACCAATATGTGAGGGCGTACCTTACAGTGATAGGGGTTGACCAATATGTGAGGGCGTACCTTACAGTGATAGGGGTTGACCGATATGTGAGGGCGTACCTTACAGAGATAGGGGTTGACCAATATGTGAGGGCGTACCTTACAGTGATAAGGGTTGACTGATATGTGATGGCGTACCTTACAGTGATAGGGGTTGACCGATATGTGAGGACGTACCTTACAGTGATAGGGGTTGACCGATATGTGAGGACGTACCTTACAGTGGTAGGGGTTGACCGATATGTGAGGGCGTACCTTACAGTGATAAGGGTTGACTGATATGTGATGGCGCCCCGTCACAGCGTCTCTTACAGTGATAGGAGGTGACCGATAAGTGAGGGCACCCCATCATGGCGTACCTTACATACTAGAAGTGCTAGTGTCACACAGTGTATCCTCTAATGAAAGAAAAATACTTTTATGTTGTACTTATTGCTGAGAATCAAAATGATAAAAGTTGGTTTTGATGTGAGTCACCTACAGTTAAGGATAGTACAACTCCATCAGATTGGAAAGTCACCTACAGTTAAGGAAAGTAAAACTTCACTTTTGTGAGTCACGTACAGTTAAGGACAGTAAAACTTCAGTTTGGTGTATCATAAGAAATTGCTATGAACCAGTCGCACATTAAATTGCTATCACACAGGGCTGTCCAAAATAATTCAAACAACTGTACACATTGTATCAATGATATTAGTCCGGCTGACAATGTGGTCTCTAACCACAATTCAATGAAAGATAGCACTGACAGTCTAAGCACTAGACTAGAATGATACGTACTGTACAATGTACATTAAAAAACCCATAAACAGAAGGGTCTTAGAATATGGCATACATGCATTGTCTCCAGTACATAAAGTCATCCAATCATAATAGTTGCAGCAAATGGTAGGTTTTTCATTTGTACCTACTTGCTGCCTGAATCAAAAACATTACACTGCATATATAAATGGTTTGTTTGTCTATACCTAAAGGCTTGTAGGTTTTCCCTTCAAAATGTTTATATAGCCTATATAAAAACAAAGAACCTGTTACTATCCAAACTACTAACTACTTATGTGACATGAACACCACTCTAGTCACAAATAGGTCACAATAGTTCAGTAAATACTTCTGTTTAAAGTATGATATATCAAACTTCCCTATTTTACTACGTTTATGCACTGAAATTCACTTACATTTCCATGAACTGAGACTCTCTACACCCTTCATATATTAAAATCTCTTTACTAGGTTTATGCACTGAAATTCACTTACATTTCCATGAACTGAGACTCTCTACACCCTTCATACATTAAAATCTCTTTACTAGGTTTATGCACTGAAATTCACATACATTTCCATGAACTGAGACTCTCTACACCCTTCATACATTAAAATCTCTTTACTAGGTTTATGCACTGAAATTCACATACATTTTCATGAACTGAGACTCTCTACACCCTTCATACATTAAAATCTCTTTACTAGGTTTATGCACTGAAATTCACATACATTTCCATGAACTGAGACTCTCTACACCCTTCATACATTAAAATCTCTTTACTAGGTTTATGCACTGAAATTCACATACATTTCCATGAACTGAGACTCTCTACACCCTTCATACATTAAAATCTCTTTACTAGGTTAATTTATGCACTGAAATTCACTTACATTTCCATGAACTGAGACTCTCTACACCTTCCATACACTTAATATCCAGAATTTTCAATTTTCAAGTTTACAGTGTGTAGACTCATTTTCTATGACCTCTCTACATTGTATAGTCAAATGGATTTCTCTAGCACAACATTCTGTTCTCACCACCACCAACAGCAGTAGTTTAATTCTATTGGAGCACTGATGTAAATGTGATAATGTTCTTACATGACTCATTTTCAGACTGTAATTACTACTGACATGCGCTGTTCACCCTTTCCCCAGATTTAGCTAGATTTTTGGTAGAATTTGTCCATTTGACTATAGGTGGAGAGACAGTAGAAAACAAGCCTACATGTAGTTTCTAGGTGATTAGATTCCAGGCAAGTAAGATCAAGTATTTACCTTAACATTATATATGACATGTCCCTGTGTTAAAGCATTGGGAGGATGTACCCAGTTCTTATTCATACCTGAAATTTAGGAAAAGAGTGGAACAAATTACACAAATATTACACTTAAAAAATCAATTACAAGCATACAATCAGGCTAGAGTTGTGGGCAATTATCTAATAGCCTAAATCAACTACAAGCATAGAATCAGGCTACAGTTGTGGGTAATGGATAAAGCCCATTGTAAGTATGGTTGTAGGCAATGGAAAGTGAATAAACCCTGACTTTGTTTGACAATGTACTCATTTACTGTGTTATTTTGCCATCAACATAAAGTCACCACACACATTCAGATGCAGTGGTTCAGATATCATAATAGAATGCAAGTACAAACACTAAGTTTGTTTGAATAGCTACTGTTATGTATACCTGTTATAGTCATTCTAACCATTTAAATATGAAAAAACAAATCTACTGTCATAGTGACTCAGAATAGTATAGCATGTATAGTAGTATGGCATAGTACTAAACCCAGAGTACATGAACATTTAATTTGGTAAGTACTAGTATAGTACAGACTATTTGACACATAATATATCATCATATACGATGCTCTGTTCTAAAAAAGGAAGCAATATGCTTTGTATGAGTGCAAGGATCACCACTAAACAATACTCATTTTGCTTACATTCCTATATGAAGATTTGAAGAACTGACACTCAGTATACATTTTGTAGCCTCTTAATTAACCTAACACATTGATTTGTGGGTAGATCAGCACAATCTCAAGTGATTTCTACCAGAAAAAAAACTATAGAAGCAATGACAGAATAAAGAGAGATAACCTAATGCAACATCCAGGAGAATAAGCTACACATTCAGAGAATATGACCAAGAACATAATAGTTGGCTGCATGCCATTCTTGTCTTGGGTTGGGTGTTGGCCATGTGGGCGGGAGTACAGGATGAGTGTGGGTGTGGTGGTGGGAGTTGTAACCGACTGGTACAATGCAATGGCTCTATCTCAATATACATAGCCATTAACATTTTTAGGTAATTTGATAACTTTTGGGTTATGTTTTATGCCAAAATAGGATGATTTACACTATTTGGAAACAGAATACAAGGCATATATATAATAGCTATGTTTAGATTTCACAGCATCTAACTAAAAGCCCCTTCCCCCACACCTCCTGCTATAACTCTTCCTAATTTTTCACATTTTTGTTAAATTTTCACCCATTGTAAACAGCCAAAACTTTTACTGTCAACAGTTCCACTTTTGCCATTAACTAAACTAATTCTTTACCAATGGCTACTACACTATTTCAGCTATCCTAACTGTAGCCTACCTGTAGACTTGAAGGACTAACATTACTACACTATTTCAGCTATCCTAACTGTAGCCTACCTGTAGACTTGAAGGACTAACATTACTACACTATTTCAGCTATCCTAACTGTAGTCTACCTGTAGTCTTGAAGGACTAACATTACTACACTATTTCAGCTATCCTAACTGTAGCCTACCTGTAGACTTGAAGGACTAACATTACTACACTATTTCAGCTATCCTAACTGTAGTCTATCTGTAGACTTGAAGGACTAACACTACTACACTATTTCAGCTATCCTAACTGTAGCCTACCTATAATCTTGAAGGACTAACACTACTACACTATTTCAGCTATCCTAACTGTAGCCTACCTGTAGTCTTGAAGGACTAACATTACTACACTATTTCAGCTATCCTAACTGTAGCCTACCTGTAGACTTGAAGGACTAACATTACTACACTATTTCAGCTATCCTAACTGTAGTCTATCTGTAGACTTGAAGGACTAACATTACTACACTATTTCAGCTATCCTAACTGTAGCCTACCTGTAATCTTGAAGGACTAACACTACTACACTATTTCAGCTATCCTAACTGTAGCCTACCTGTAGTCTTGAAGGACTAACATTACTACACTATTTCAGCTATCCTAACTGTAGCCTACCTGTAGACTTGAAGGACTAACATTACTACACTATTTCAGCTATCCTAACTGTAGCCTACCTGTAATCTTGAAGGACTAACACTACTACACTATTTCAGCTATCCTAACTGTAGCCTACCTGTAGTCTTGAAGGACTAACATTACTACACTATTTCAGCTATCCTAACTGTAGTCTATCTGTAGTCTTGAAGGACTAACATTACTACACTATTTCAGCTATCCTAACTGTAGTCTACGTATAGACTTGAAGGACTAACGCTACTACACTATTTCAGCTATCCTAACTGTAGCCTACTTGTAGTCTTGAAGGACTATCACTACTACACTATTTCAGCTATCCTAACTATAGCCTACCTGTAGACTTGAAGGACTATCACTACTACACTATTTCCACTATCCTAAATGTAGCCTACCTGTAGACTTGAAGGACTACGGCTACTAGTACTACACTATTTCAACTATCCTAACTGGCATTTTAATGTTTGATTTTCCCTTGTCCTGCAACAAGCAAAAAATGGACTCCATTTATTAGTCAACAAAATTTTTAATTTGTGGGGTGTTGATAATATTATGTTTGATAGCCGGTAGGTGATCATACTTGTTTCCTTGGTGACAATAAGATGACAAGAACCAAATTATAACAAAGATCATTCCCGCTATTGCTAGTGGAGTTTTAAACACACCAGGTTCAATGTTCTCCCGAGGATAGATTGCAAGGATGGCAGCTAATTTACATAATAATTTACATATCAATAACATTGCAATTTGCATAATGTGTCACACAATGATCAGCATATAATACGCAAGTCTTCAACAGTAAAATATACTCTGACATGTTCACATTTAACATACACCATTTTTCTTCATATGAAAATATTATAATTTTAATTGTCATTCAAAGATTACTACAGCTCAAGGACCTTTGAAGCACAGTAGAAACTAGCTGCAATAATTGTAACTTTGTTTTTCTTTACAATACTTTTTATTCTTTTTATATTTTAACTTGTTTGACTCAACATTTTTCATTTCTTCCAGGGTTTGCAAAGGAAACAGCAGAGGACAGAGAGTGACATAGAAAAACCGCTACAGTACTGCATCTAGGTAGTTAGCTTGGTGGCATGGACGGTACTAGCACAATCCTTTCACTATAGTAGGGACAACATTGGGGTGTATTGAATATTTCCGATTTTAGACATGTAAAAGTTGTCGTCATTATCACACTTACTGGTACTGTTATTTTGCTTCTGTTTTGAACTCATGACTAATTCAAACTGATTACAACCAATGATTACTATAAAGTAGGACTTGTTTACATCAGACTGATAATCTTTACATCATCAAATAATCTGCAATAAAGAGAAACAGATATTAGAATAAAAGTTGTGTCTGCTGGGTAATCAGATGTATAATTAATAATGTTTTGCTTATTTTGGAGATTTGTGTTATTGCTGTGTTATTTTGCCAGGTTTGTAACATACTTGGGAATAAATTCAGTGACACAACACTGGGTAAGCACATAGACTTGCCTATCTGACTCAGCCGACTGGCTTGGCAAACAATATTTTCATAGCCAAGTCTCAGCACATAGACTTGCCTATCTGACTCAGCATACTGGCTTGGCAAACAATATTTTCATAGCCAAGTCTCTGGGTTAACATCGGGTCAAATCAACCTCAATTTACACACAACACTGGGTAAGCACATAGACTTGCCTATCTGACTCAGCATACTGGCTTGGCAAACAATATTTTCATAGCCAAGTCTCTCGGTTAACATCGGGTCAAATCAACCTCAATTTATTAAGTTAACAATATTTTTCTAGACTGACCATCAACGATGTGTTTTGAAATATGAGACACTCACTTAATCTCTGGTTTGGAATCATGTTTTCCATTGTGTTATTAACTTGTGTGGCATCCTTTTACTGCATTATCCATGTATTTTGTTACATGATATACTATCACTAAGTCTATGGTATTCAAAACTGTTATTCAAAACATGGAAAGTACTGCCACCATAACAAGCTGTGAGTTGGAGTTGGCTTAAAGCTATCACCTTACATCTAAAATAGTTATGCTCGATGGAGAAAAACATGAACAAATAAAACACCCTGAAATTTAAAAACACTGCATACCTTATCAAGTTCACATCAAGTGCATTCGACTTTCCGTCAACCCTGTGTTATTTTTGTTCAGCAGGAAATGATAACAATTATGAATATGACATTGGATATGTCAATCATATGTTGCACCTGTTCATATATCTTACATATGATTTGTCTAAATCATGCCCCTATTTTACATACAATTGCACGCAATTTCTGACATTGACATGGCAAACATGAATAATCACAATAAAATATATATGTCTGTGACCTCTTGGTCACAATGTTCATTGTATTGTATTAGCTGTACATAGCTTTGAAGAGCTTGACATGAGTGGTTTATAACAATAGTACTGTCCTGATCGCGGATACGGTGTCTTCATTCTCATCTTGCCAAAAATCGAGTTAATTCATGATTCGACTGTGTCATATCGGCTGCTCGGTTTATTGTTAGTTTACACTTGGAGTAATTATACTGTATAATTACTCCAGGGTTTACACGAACTTTCTGCAGTGATAGCAACTAGTTGTTTCTCTAACAAACAACCCCCCAACTTGAACCACTAACACGACACAACTTCCTGGATCTGGATCTGGATAAACACTGCATAACACTCCAGGTGGAGTCAAACGAATCGCAACGAATAAAATGTTCATTGTTGATCGTGACAATAGGAATTTTTCTGTTTCTTTTATTTTCACATGTGCCACCGGGTGGTCAGCCGGAAGTTGTCACTGACTGTACACCAAATTACGGAACTGTAAATACTAAACCCCCTTACGCAAGGCCTCTAGTCGAGGTCTGTCAATTAGTAACCGTCCAAGCGTTCGGGCGGGGGGGGGGGGGGGGGGGTGTTCTGTTCACAGACAAATTCGCGGCAAAATATCAACACTGAACATAGCCAACCGTACCGACTTACTGTTCGACGAGCAAAAGAAATCATGTAACCCGACTGAGTCAAACCAACAAAAATTGGTTCACGTTTCCGTCTCACCAAACGAACGTCGTGGTCATAGTGGTGGTCGGTGATCTTTTCCCATTGAATATTGATGTACCTGATAAACAGTCCCACCTAAAT